>NC_087478.1:43729957-44032988 GCF_036417665.1 Passer domesticus | reverse complement strand
ATTAATTCTGATCTAGTGTTGACACTAGAACTCAAAATTAACTCAGGTTTGATTTATATACTGCTATCCTTTCTTGCCTACCAAATCCTACTTCTTGCATAATATAATGTTGATAGCATAGAAAAGAGTGAGAAATCATTAAATGAAAGGAAGTGCATAAATAAATTCAATTATCATGCATAAAACATGCAAATGACTTAAAGACTGCATATGAAACTCTAGTTTATATTCATTAATCTCAGGTTGCACTTTTGAGGGAGAAAGAGATACTAATCTGATCCAGATTAATGCACTCATTTCCCATTTGTTTTTAGGTGAGGGTTAAAATAGATGTATTAAAATAAACACAGCTGCTCACCTCCTTCAATCCTGTTTCATATGTGGAAGAAAGTGAAAACTAAAAATTATATCATATGCTTGAGAATCTGGGTTTTTCCTCAGGATGGCCACTTTTCCACGGTCCCTTTTTTTTTTTTTTTTTTAATGGAAGATGACTTTGCCTGCAATCTAGTCCAAAACCAAGCTAGTGGCTCGACACAGTGAGCAGGGTGGGAAGTGTTTGAGCTTGCCTAAATCATCCCCTTCTCTTCTCCTTTCCCTAGCCTGAATAATGATGCAGATGGATCATTTTAAACCTTGTGCAGTCACTCCCTAAAGGGGCTCCATCCAAAGCTGGCACATTGCTGCTTCATTGTGTGGGAAAAGGGGATTCACAAGTGGCCTCATGCAGCCTGGCTTTGCTCACCCAGCGGTAGGAACACAATAGAGAATAGGGACAAACATCTTCAACCTGTACCTGCTCCAGGTTTCACTGCCCAGGGATTCCCCCCCAGTTTCTGCCCAATCATCTGGCTATACAAACAGCAATCCCCCAGCCTCCCCTCACTTCTCCTGCTGGAGCTGGGTGCTGGTCCCTGTCACTTACCCTTGCCTAGGGAGCACAAGCCACTGAGGACAAGACCAGTACCCGCAACAGTGAACAAAGGGGAAGTGGAATTCCTGAGGCTGATCCTACCCCAGAAGAAAGGTAAACACATGGAAGAAAAATGCCCAGAAAGAAAAAAGAATGGAAGGTCCCATTCCCATCCACTGGGAGAGGAAGGTTAAACAAAGCAAACAAAAAAGGTCACCAAACTAATTTCGTACTGAAACCAATGAATTTAGATTAGAGGGCCCAAAGGGGAAAGGTTAGGATGTTATCAGTGACATAATTTCTTTTCCCTTTTGTTAAAATGATTGGATATTAAACCCCTCCAACACAATGGGACACACTTTCTGCAGGGTGGAGGGAAGCATTCAAAATCTTACATTTCTTTGATTATTTTTTACATATTATCCTCCTGAACTACAGACATTACACCATGAAAGCACAAAAACACATACATGTAGACTCAAACATATATTCACACACATGGTTTCAGACACAGACCGACTTCTGCTGACAGCCTGATTCAAGACAGCTTCTTATTAGAATTAATTTCTGCATGTTTGCAGATGCTAAATTAGTTGAAATAAATAACAACAATAAGGCTGAAATCTGTCAACATCTTGACAAATATTCAGAGAGCTATTTAGTGTACACTTATAATATTCATTGCTCCTAAAAGAGAAAATTATCATACAGTAACCAAACCCTAAGTAAGAGCTAAAGATATTCACCTCATGAAGCCATTTCTCAACTAGCCCCTTGGCACTTGCTGGAATTATTCACAGCACGAGCTCTACTTTTTCATTTTCTGCTGACTCCATGTGGGTAATTTCTCTCTTGTGATTAAAAGTGAGCTTGTCAATTCCTTCAAAGCATTTCCTTAGGTTGGAGGTGGAGTGGATCCTTTGTCTCAAAAAGGATTCCTAATAGATCATTGCTGCATCTAGGAAAAAAAAACCCTGAAAAATGATAAAAAATAAACTTTAGAGATATTTATATAAACATATTTTACACCAACACCAACAGCAGACAGATGAAATGGACTGTTTACCTTGAAAAGAATAGTCTTTTCTTCACCAGATAATCATTCAAGGCCTTCCTGAATGTCATCCAAAAGCGATTCTGCCTCCTTCAACTTATCCAGCATCTGGGGCTGCGAGATAACCCTTGTGGCATTGGTCTCCTTCACTGACTCCCTCGTTATTAGCCTCCTGGTGGGTGAGATAGAATACAGTGAATGTAATAACCATACTTCACACAACAGGCTCTCTCTCTCTTTTAAATTGAAAATCCCCTTATTACAAAACAAGGGGTGTTCTTTTTCTTCTACCTTTAAGTAGGACTGCCACATTCATTGCTTTTTACAAAAACGCAGCTGCTTTTTAAGCTACAGATAAATAGAATCTGCTAGGCAGTAATTCTGCTCAGTCTGAATGTATTATTTTCTAAGTCACTTTGGTGAGGCACTTTTTATTATGAACTGGAATGAACAGGGAAAGTCCTTTTCTCGACTAATTATGACTATGCTTTGTTGTATACTATTAACTTACAATGCCAGATTGGTCAGCTTTTTTTTTTTTTTTTCCTTCAACCAGTTCAACAAATTACCATGCTTTTTCTGGGAAATTAGAGAGTTAATTATTAAGACTTTATGGACTAATGATGAAAATATAAATAGCAGTGAACAACAGTGTATCGATAACATTCACACAATCCCTTTGATATGCACAATGCAAACTCCTATTTTAACACCACTGATGCATGGACAGGAGTCACTTTGATGCAATCTACAGTATATTCTTCTCAAAAAGTTTTGTTAAACTAGTTATTTTCTAACAGAGGAAAAGCAAAGCTGAAACACCATTTTCATATACCTACCCCTAGCATACTATTATTGTACTCCCTATTTATGAGAATCAGGAAAGCTATAAAGACATTAAACCAGAAAAACATCAGGACATCTGTTGTTTCCCACTACAAGACATAATGTTGTATGTTTGATTTGAAAGACACTTATGGTTTGTTTGTTTGTTTTTAATTAACTACTTTAAGGAATGGATTAGTTTGCAAAGAAGATTTCAATATTCCCCAGTAATAATAAAAACTAGAATATTGTTCTGAGGTGTTGAGGCCTTCAGTAATCCATAATGCCTGTCTTTGACCAGGTAAGCAAAACATAGCTACATTCCAAGTGGAAAACAACACCTTTAGTTTCATGGTTGTCCATACAGACATTCCAAGAAATGAAATGTAAGCATTTGGATATCACAACTTTGATCATTTTATGTCATATATACTGTGCTGGATGGAATTAAAAAAATATTCATTATAATTAATTTTCAATACTTTTGAGCTGAAAACCATCAATGTGGTAGAAAAACCTGTCAGTAGTACTGCTGCTACACAGTATTCAGGTGTGCAAATTAGAAAGAATTCTGGAAATAAGAACTTGTTCACTGAAAGAAAATCCACATTGCCACCACCTTAATATCTTGCTTTCATTCAAAATTATCCTGTTCCTTTCTATTTCTGCCTGAAATATTATGGGGGATATTGTATATTTTTCAAACACCTACTGTTAAAAAAGAATAATATATATATATATATAGATATAACAACAATGACATTGCTTTGAGAAGCTAAAACTTGCTTTTTCCATGAGGTATTTCTCAGACCTCTGATACTTGGCAAACTATGGACCCTTTTGTGTTGCTTTTCTCCATATCTAGAGAACAACCTGAATGCTGGAGTATCAGGAGAAGCCTAATTCATGTAGACTGAAAAACATTTGACTCTACTAAAAAATAACTGTACGTGTACCAGCGGAGCTTTCCAGACGTGAAAGCAAATTAACACATCCCCACAAACATTTATTTAATTTTATTTTAATACCAAACTGAGTGTTTGTGCACACTCTAATATGTCCTTCCATATTATGTCTGAGACAAGGACACGATCTAGCATATTGCAAATTTAAGTATGTTATCTTTTGCACTAAACTAATAAAAGAATTTTGACATGCTTATTCCTGCTTGATTAAAAATATAACTGGATCTGTCAATTTAGCAACATTTCTTTTTAGGAAGTGACAGTAAGGACACTAAAAAAATACCTGTGAATGTGAGAATCCTTACGAATGTGGGTTACTGTTTTTCCTAAATTAATTTCAGAATTAAAGATAACCTCAGTAATTTTGTTGAGAATGCAATTCTTTCAGGCATGAAAGGCCTTCAGATTACTGATTATCCCACTTTCAACATGGCTGGTATCAATGCAGCATAATATATTTTGATTAAAAATGAACCTATTTCCTTTTAGCTGAATCCATTAAACACAGTGAAAGAGTCAGATTCCACCCTGTGCTCATCCTCTGCTGAGCATTCCCTGAGAGCTTTTCACAATAGCCAGGGTTATGGTACAAAGTGATTGAGTGACTTGACAAACATTACAGCCCTGATAGAAGCCCTTTTACACACAGGGGCAAGATCAAGAAACTCCCAATTTTGTGCTTTACCCATCTGACCATGTTTCCCTTCACTTCAGAAGTGAGAATCAAAATGAAGAAGAATTCGGAAAAAAAAAAAAAAGAAAAAAGAAAAAAGAAAAAAACCCCAAATCTCCTATCTTTACCAAATCATTTTGTAGCTACTCTTTCCCTTGCAACTCTATTATGATACCTAATATGGAACTCATATGTCTTCCAATGTATTACTTGCATGATTAAAAGCAAGTGTTTTACAGGTGCTTTTAGATATGCATGCATTTTGAGTATTCTGCAGATCATTCATCAGCAGATCACATATATATCTAAACATTGACTCAATATTTCAGGGAAGAGAGAGCAGTAAAGCCCAGTTTTTCATAAATTTAAAAATAATTTAAGAAATATTTTGCTAAAAACATTATTTACCTGTTTCTAATTTTACTTCATGGAGTAAAATCAGAAAAAAGACATGAGGAGATGGTTGTTTGTCCTTGTCACTTGAATCCTAACTTACTGAGAGGCTGTGTCTCTATTGTTTCTGAGCTCATATCATAAAAACTAATTAGAAATCAATTTAAGACAATGAACTTTAAACTTTACTCTCACCTCATTATTCTAAAGTGGCACAGCTAAGTTGAAAAAGTTTTAAATAATGGAAGTCAGTGAAGCCTAAATCACACACAATGGTGAAAGCTGAGATGCGAGATGGAGATGAAATCTAAAAGCTAATTAAATTCAACAAGAGCCTCTCAAAGGCAACATACCAGCTTAGCCTCCCATGCTAACATTTCGTTTTGAAGGGTGCAGTAAATGGAGGGCCTTTCATGGCTGCAGTTTTCACAATATGATCCACCAGCTAAACCTGAGAGGGGAGAGAAAAAAAAGATTAGATGCATGGATTACTGTACTGAATAGATGCCAAGGCCAAGATAAAAAGAATAGATAAGTTAGGGCTTCTGAGGAGCTAAATTTGAAGCCGACCGGCAAAACGGATTGAACTTTATTACCTCTAGTCACTGAGAAATTCCCTAGACAGTTGGATGTAATTTGAAAAGGTCAGAAAAAAATTTCCTTCACAGTATTATTGCTTCATGCTTTAAGGGTGTACGATTGTGAGATGCCAGCTCTAATCATTTTTATTGACTTGCTCTAGAGAGACAGACAGATGCACAGGGAGTCACGACAGACAGATAAGACATATCCTACCTTTGTTTCCAGTTTTACAATATATCACGCAGTATTAGGTATGTTTTAATGTTAATAATTTCATTTTACCATATCTGAGAAGAATTTCCTTGTTTCTCTAAGACAGCACAGAAAGGGGGAGGGAGGGAAACCCTGTGCATAACATTGGAAACTTGCTACAAATGTTCGTGTTTGATCTGAGCACTCATTGAATTCTATGTGAATCTGAAATGCATAACTGAAATTCAGTAAGTGTAATAGGATTTTCTAGACATTTTTAGGTATGCTCAGTTGATTTTTTTTTCTCCACCTAAAAGGGAGCAGATCTTGTTGAATAGATTATAGGAATGACCTTCAGCATACTGACAGTACAAGCTTTATTACTAGTGTGGATGTCTTGGGGAAAAAAAAACCAAACCACAATATACAAAAAACCTCATGAAGAAACAGAAAACAAACCCACTCCAATTAAAGTAATTCAATTCTTTGACTTAGCATTCACAGATGCCTGTAATCAAATATGAACATTTGCTAACATTACACTTACAGTCAATTTTTGTCATGCAATTAAAATCAAAAGAGATTTAAGAACACAAAAGAGAATTATCCAACCCAACCCCTGGAAAATTTTAATTAACATTAGACTTTCTTTTGCGCAGAAGATATTTTTCCTTCCATTCATAATACAAGCATATGTATTCCATGTATCCTGATCCTGAATGCGCAGCAGAGGCAATTAATGGCCATTAAAATACAGCTCTGTGAGTTCTTCTACTGTATTATTTAAGAAATATTTTGAGGGGTTTATGACCCCTCCTGCAAGCAGACTAAGCCTGTTTCCAATTGGATAAGAAAGCCATTTCCATATGGTCATGTTCCCTCCCTTCAAGCCCTGTTCATCAGAGGGTAACATGAAATTGCAGTAGAAGAGTTGCATGTATATATTCACTCCTCCAGAACTTTATACCTCTGAAAGGAAGTCACAAACAAACTGGTTTTCCTAACAGAAGGAGTGACAGAGAAATTAAGTTCTGTTGTCCTTCTGACTTAAGCTCAAAGTTGAACTCATACACCCTATGTATCTTTTTGCCAGAAAAAACCCTTATTCATAGTGAAAAAATATTTCTTCAAAACACAAACATTTAATGTCCGAATGCAATTTTCCAAAAAATATTCCCCCATCAAAATATTTTGATGCCATTTGCAACAAATTAACATGATGCCATGTCATTCCATGTTTACAAGACACTCGCTACCTTTGTTGCTATTCCTTTTTTGCCCTGTCTCCTCAAGGGCAGCACTTGTAACAGACAAGTAACTTTAATTCATTGTATCACATGTAGAAGGGGTAGATCTTTAAAATGTTCCATATGACATCCCTCTCACTCTAAGACTGAAAATGTGTGAGAAGCTTATCCTATTTAACCCTTACACACAGGTTAGAGTACTCTCCACCTTTTTATAATAATGTTTATGGTATTGTTTGCTTCTCATATGACTGTTAGCCATGCTGATGGTAAAATTGCACAAAATTCCAAATATTGCTAACTTGTATTGCAACAATAGATTTAATTAACCACCAAAACAGTTTGCTTGGAAAGGTGAGAAATGTTTGGTTACTTCTAATCAGGATTTAATTTTAAACAATATTCTCACAGTTTAACAGCAAGTTGTTTGGTCAGGTGCAGGAATCACACTTATTTCCTTTTCAGCCTCTAAGACTAATGTGCTGTCATCCGAATGGAACACCAGTTGGTGTAACAGGATCCCACCAGTAGGATGTCTTACTTACTGTTTTTCTGTGTGTGACCAGAAGAACGTGGCATATATATACATTCAATTTGAAAATTAACACCTTGCAATTCTGTGTTCTAACAGTGAAAGAACTGTAGATGCCTTTGTCTTGTAAACACTAGATTACTGAAACCCATCCAGCATGTGATTTTAGCCAACTGAAAAAACATGAATCCACACAATATTTTTTTTTTCTGTTGGAAGCACATAATTATGACAGCTAAAAGACAGGTATTTCCTGTAAGGTCTTTCACTTGAATGAATCCTGCCCTTCATTTCTGATACAAAGCTCCTCTCCCACAAACAGCTGATAACAAAGGAAAATGCCATTTGTCTGACTTGACCAACAACCAGAGTCCTCACGGGATGTGAGGGAGGGCTGCATTCTCATATTTGTTTTACCAAAATTAGATATCACCCATGTATTCTTCAGTTTTGTTCTGACATGCCTAAGTGTTATCACTCTTCTTAAGAGGAAAAAGTCCAATTAAAAAAAAAAATAAAAAAAAGAACCCCAGAAAAACTAGAACAACAAAAAACTGGCTTCAGAGCATGCCCCAGACACAATCCTAGTTTTAGATGAGCTCCAGCATCACTTCAACCTGCAGCAGGCCATGTTGCTCACATACACAGCTCATGCAAACGAATTAAGACGAGGAAGAAATGCATGAGAAATGGATATGAGTATAATTACTAAGATTAACTCCAGAAAGCAGTGTTAGGTGCTGGCTACCAGTTTTACTACTTCAAAATGCTCCAACAGGTCTTCTTTCTGAATGGACTAGCTGCTGGAAAAGGCTGGTGAGCTTGTTTGTGTGCTTTTGGTTTTGCCTTTTTTGTTACGCTCAGTATAAAAAGTTTCTCAATGAAGACATAGGAAACATTTCAGCATCTTATATCATACCGGCTCAGCTAAACCTGTTTTGTATCCTTCAGAATAGGTCCCAAAGATTAATGGTCTTAAAGGTCTTTTCCAACTTAATGACTCTATGATACTTTGTCAGTTAATCACTTAGCAAACATTTGCTTTCTCTTAAAAGCCACTCCATGATGTGTGTAATTTGAACCGGTAATTTTTTGCTGTACAGAAGAAATAAAGCACTCTTTAAAAGACTGCAATACACTTACTAGATATAATGTTTATGTCTTGAATGGCAACTGATTCTTAAAATAAATCAGACCTTCTTCAAGACATAGGAAAAAAAACACTTTTGGATTTATTATGCATAATAGTATATTTTGCCAAATTCTCTCATGTGAGCAGATTCAGCTCCCAGCTCTAATATAATTAGACTTAATATGCAACAAATTAGGTTTGAGAACAATGAAATGCAATTAAAATACCATATGTACTGCAGTAAAGATAACATTTTATATAGCTTTAGTGGGAAGAAAGAAAATCCTTTCTTGTGATTAAAGCTATAATGAAGACACCTCAAAAATATACATAGGTAAAGGAGGAATTTATAACTGATTTTTCCTCTCAGCATTTCAGCTAGCAATTCAGTGTTGGTTGATCATATCAATGAAAATCTAAACATTTGATAAACAACAGTTGCTATCACTTGAATTCTCTTGTGTTTCTAAGAAAGGTGAATATATATATCCAATCAGCAGTTGTTTTAAAAGGATTCTCTGATACACAGTTCTTAACGATTTGGGCACTGCACAATGAACTTTAAGCCCTTCAACATTTTTCCACAGTAAACTTAAATCAATTGTCAGAAGGCATCTTTATTCAGTGTATTGTTGAACCCTCTCCAAGTTGTACTCATTATAAATAAATATTTAATAAAACTGAATGTCAATTTTTGTACATTTTTTCCTTGGTATTCGAACCGGTTTTGGAACCCAGAACATATAGATGAGTGAAGTGTTTGGCTGTCCTACAAAAGTATAATGGAGATGCAGCCAAGGTTCTTGTCATGCTGTTTTTCATATCGTGAAGCAAACTAGAGTTTATATAATGCAATAAGGCACCACAGGTTTCTTCTTCAAATTTTGTGTTCCTAATAGATGAATGTCCTTTTTTTAGGCCTCAGATTTCACTCTGAGTGAAGCTGAGTCTCTGTGGGTTCAACTCCAAAACTTAAACTCTGAAATCATTAAACCTAGTAGCTGTGGTAAGAAAAGCTCTTTTTAAGGGCACACTTTAACATCTACCATTAATTTAGGTATTCAATCATTTTTTTAAAAGAGTTTTGGAGGACTGTTTTCGGCTTTCTGCCCCAGCACTGACCCATCTCCAGCCACACAAAAGCTAGAAAGCAGTAATATGCACTTACTTTTTGCTGAATTTCCTTGTTTGTCAGGTGAAATTAACCTTTCAATTACATAATACATATATATAAATATCTATATATATATTAAAAAATACATAATATAGTGCATCTATATAAATGCATATTATAAATAAAGCCATCATTGAATGGTCAGGACCATCAAGAAGTCATTTTACTTTATACTGTACAAGCTAGAATGGATGAACCTGTTGCCCTGAAGAGTCTTCACTGAAGTTAAAAAATACAGTGTTTTCATTCTTTTGTAGCTATCCACTGGAGCCTTGTAACATTTCAGTATTTGATCACTTACAGCATATTTGTCTTTGACAAACAAGACCAAGAGTTAAAATGGTACCATTCATATTTATGGCTCCTTTCTATGTTATGCTATTTATAAGAATGGTGCTTTTAAAACTTTATTTATATCAAAATAGTACCTGGAGTCCCCAGCTCCTTCCAGCACAGACCACAACCCAACAAATTCTCTACTTTCTTCCCTCAGAGACCTTATAGCTGAAGTTGGAAATGAAAGAGAGACACAGTCACTTGCCTAAATTTTTCTTTTATCTCTCTTTTACACATGCATGAACTTACAGAGTGAGTTTTTTCTAAAGAAAAGAATTTGAGACCTTATAGAGAAATACATGGAACAAGTAAGGAATCAAAGTTCATGCTATAATGAGGAAATGGGGGAAGAGTTAATATTGTGCATAACCTTTTAGAGCACAATAGCATTGTTGAAGGCAGAGTCCAATTGTATAGGTAGAAAAGGAAAAGGACAATCAAAGCAAAAATATTTAAAAGTTACACAATATAACAACAAAAAAAAGGCTGGGTAAAATAATATCAAGATTTGATTTTACACGTTTGAGAGCTCATGTGCTTGGAAAGAAGTATTTTGTTGCACTGGGAATTTGTCTGAGTTTTCTTCCTTCTTTCCAAAAGTAAAATTTCCATTCTCATATCCAGAAATAAAATTAACATAAAAATAATATCTGATTTAAGCACAGTCTAATACTACACTGGGGACTAATAAGCATAGAGGTAATTTTCGTCTAAGAGAAAAAGCACTTTTTAGGCTGTTCAGAAAAGGACACTGGCAATTTCTGGAATATGCTCCAAATGCCCCAAAAATGGTCAACCAAAGTGGAATCGTCAAGAAAAAGAAGAGAGAGACGGTGAGAGTTTGGTAAATTTTCTGTGAGATCTTCACAGCCATTTTGATGGGCTATGCATTTGTACATACATACACATGAGTATGCCAAATACAGATAGAAACACATTTGCTATACTATACAACCACAACTTTCAGACAGCCCCTTTCACAGCTTTAAATGTAGTTAGGCATATTTTCATCTGGACTTGCAATTTTCCTTCTGAGAACTTATAGGCTTGGAAAAGCCATTATTCAAAAATCATGTCTCTTGCAGTAGATACTCAAATTAAATGCTCTGTGTTTATGGCAACATAAAAATGCCACACACAGATTGGTTCATAACTGCTGTGCAAGCATCAGTCAGTGCACACATACAAACTCAGGAAAAATCAAACCAAATTGAATACTTGTAATGTTTGTTCTACTTCTCAGTTGGCACAGCTAATGATTGAAACCTAAAATAGTTCATAAATAGACATTCTAAGATAAGAAAACTTACTGTCTTATGTTGAGGCTTTACTCATTTCATGCCAGTTCTGTCTGAAAGAGGAACTGGCCCGAAGTATGAACTTCATAAGTTCACACAAGTGCACACTCACACAAACACATATACAATATCTACAAGAAGAAAGGGTTGCAGCATCATTGTCATCAATGGAATGTAAGAGGGAGGAAATACAATAATAAATGAGGGACTGTTGAAGAGAGGTAGTAAGAACAAAGCTATGTGAAGTTGAAAAGCAGGCAAGAAATCTCTAATGTCATTGACAAAGGAGCTAATGGACTTATCTAAAAAAGGAATTTATTCACATATCTTGAGTCTTCCTTTCTGAGCAACATGAACAACAACACAACAAGCAGACTATCTCTAATGTGGCAGAAAAGGTGGTACTGATCTACTCTGCTTTTCCTTCTCTTATTATCTTGTGTAGTTTTAGATAGTCGAAAGCAATTTTAGATTAAAAGCAGATTGTTTCTAATTAGTGTAAAGAAATACAAGAGATGAAAATCAATTTAGTCCGTATTGAAGAATAGAGAAAAAATTAGGAAATTTAATTTTAAACTAGAATTAACAAAAACCAGTGACGTGAAAAAGAAATTTTTAGTTATCAGCCTTGATTTGATGGAAGTTTGCAGATAACAGACAGTTATTAGACTTGTCCTTTTGACATACATATGGTGGCTTTAAATATAGACGTGAAGTAAATTAATGAATGAATAAATTAGGGTTGAAGCTGAATCTGAGCAGAAGAGGCATAAGAACATCTAGCAGAGAAAAGTGCATGGAAAAGCTCACATACAAAGTGAGTGTGATTCTGTGATAGCACAGAAATAGCTGACCAAGTAGGAGTTTGCAAGACTTTTTGAAATACATGCTGACACAAGACACTTAGAAAAATAAATTGACCCTTAGTGATAGCACTCCCAGATGTCTAGAGTAGCCTAGTAGAATAACACAGTTTGGTTTTTCCTTTCAAAGGTAAAAAACCTTTTTTTTTCAGGTGCATAACATTACTCACACACACACTATTAGAAAGACAGAGCAACTGCAGTATAATAAAGACCAAACTAAAACTCATGGTCAGCCTTAAGATCTTTAAGTATAAGAAAAATATGATCAACAAGAAAAATCAAAATTACCCAAATTGTGTACCAAGCACAAGGAGAAAGGGACAGACATGAAAGAGGATCAGGGTAAAAGATGAGGTGAGATACAGTGATAGCACAGAAACAGAGTGACTGTAAAATAGCAATTGGACTATAAGAGGAAAGGAGTCTGGAGAAGGGGGGACACGGAATCTGGAAGAAACCAGAGGACTTCACTTCTGGCAGGGTTCTGAAGGCATTTTTAAACAGGGACCCTTCATACCAATGGATACTTTGAGATGCAATGTGAAAGAGAAAGGATATGTAATACCCGTTTCCCTTTTTCGAGGGGAATGCCAATTGTTTAATGTTGTACAATGAACTTGAAAAATAGAGAACATTTAATTGTGAAATAGATTTATATGAAAACTGACTTTAAAAAAGCTCAAGTGAGTAACTGAGGTGTAAGTTATTTTTTGTAAGTGAACTGTTAGGTGTTCTAGGAAACTTAGAACAAAACAACTACTTCAGAATGTACCAGATTTCAAAAATTTAATGCTGGAAATTAGAATAGATATGAAAAATGTCAAAAATTATCCATAAAAGCAGAAGATACTTTTTGACTTGAACTCTATAAAAGATTCCCCAAAGTAGCAACAGCAAACCTGGTTTTGAGAAATACCTTAAAAAGTCAGAGAGGTAGCCCACAGAGCCAAAACTGACATATTAATTGCTTGGAAGACCAGAAACATTGGTTTGACTTTGGAACCAAAAAATCCCTGGAATTCACTGGAAATATCCCAACAGAGGGGGTGAATATATATAGTCACTCAACTCATCCACAAAG
Organism: Passer domesticus; assembly: GCF_036417665.1. NCBI lineage: Eukaryota > Metazoa > Chordata > Aves > Passeriformes > Passeridae > Passer > Passer domesticus. The sequence continues at coordinate 44,019,725 of NC_087478.1, read as the reverse complement.
CAGAAACCAAGACAGCACAGTGTGTCATCTTTCCTTCCAAGTCAACCCTGTATGACAAGAATTCCAATAATATGGACTGCCAAATAAAAACCCAAAGGTATTTTAAGTGGAGCTGAAGAGAATTTCTGCATTAGCAGCAGATTCGTCTTTCTGTTGTAAGAAAAAAAAAAAAGGTGAAATTCAACATGAATGGTAAAGTAAGAAGCAAGACAGATGATTTCAGATCAAAGATACAAATAAACTGTGCTTGAAACCATTTCCATGCTTAGATGGTCTTGTCCCTGACCAGAGATGTAATGTCACTATATGATGTGGGAATGTAAAACTGGTAAAGGTGATGCTGAGTGAAGAGGAATCTCCTTTTCTATTATGCCCTCTTGGTTCATGTCTGCTGTTCAGGTTAAGTACATTTCATAAGAACCAAGTCTCCTGGATACTTCAGATCTTTTTACGAGGGTACTTATATCCATGGCTTTCACATGTGCTTTAAAACATTTCAGCTCCAGCTGACCAAAAGTCATCTATTTTCCATACGAACCTGACAACCACTCACTTTATTGATGCAGAATTTCTTTGGAGAAATAAAAGCAAAACAGGCAATTAGTCATGACACTATCTTCTTTTTCCTGCATGATGTGTCCTTATTTGAGGGTTGACTGCAGAGCTCATAAGTACTTATTTGTTGTTATTTGGTTAGTCTATGCTTAAACTAGCAAATTTAGGAACTAAAGACAGATATAATCTTTAAAATGTTATTGTCTCTCTTCAGTAAGAGATTTTATACAAATTCTGTAGAATGCATAGCGTGGGCACAGCAGGTGTCAGAAGATATCACACACACCTTTACATTTACATTGTTGACTGGAAACAAGAACCTGTTGCAAGGCTAAATCAGCTTTTGCAGCTGTATCATATAGATGCCCTGACTAACAGCTAACTGCTGCTGCCAAAATTCTGGCTTGAACTTATATTTTAAAGGCCAAAAGGAAATACTGCAGACTTCTTTCACACTGATTTTGCTCTCAAACAATGGTTGAGTAAAGGTCAAAGTTTGGAGAGATTTTCTGTATCAAGTGTTGTCTTTCTTTAAACATTTATGTGGAAGTTGCTGCTTTATTTTCTATGGGAAAAAAGGCCTTGGTAGATTCCTTTAAGCTATGGGTTAATCCATTCTTTCTTTCATCTACCAGTTTATTTGAAGATCATCAACTGCCCCAAAGATCCTGTCTATGAATCATTTACTCCAGAACTATGCTAGTGAGATCAATGTCTGAACACAAATTTTCATGACTTTTTCAAACTCCATCTTTAAACTAAACTTTAAACTTAGGATTTGTGTGTCTCCCTCTTTCCATTTCTGTGTTCCAGAAATTGATGCCTCTCTCTTTTTCTCTTTCAACTACTCCTTGCATAAAGAAGTCAAGCTCTATTGAGGGTGGTGAAGTACTTGACATTAAATGGTCTAGTATAACATTTTATGACTCAGAGCTGCTGATAAATGTGATTTATTAGGGATAAAAGCTTTTTCCTAGGTCAGATGTCTGGACTGAAGAGACAGTTCATTATAGAGGATCACTCATATTTAGCAATGTAATAGGAATGAAGCAATTTTTTTTTATCACAGTGGTCCAAATCTGACTTGTACCACTACAGTTCTCCTCTTCAGCCAGAGTTAATTGTCAGCTGAACAATGAAGGTACCTGGAACTAATTTATTTAGGAATATGTTCCATCTGTAAAGCCTCTGCTAATGGAGTACAAGAGGCCATGACTAAAGGATTCAGATATAAAGTTTAAGACCTTAGATAATTACTTGTAGAAAGTATCATCAGCTCTATGTGTCAACTTACACAAAAATAGAACTATTGAACCTTTTAAAAAGGAGCATTGTGTTCACAAAACTAAAGTAACCAGGCCAATTTCTATTCACCGTAATGGTGGAATAACAGAGTCAAAAGAGTTCTCTCTCTCATTGCAACACACAGAAGAAAATAGATTCCAACCAGTTGAGATCAAAAGATCTGACACCCTTTATAACCATAGCTACCTACACTGAACCAGGACCACTACAAATATCTTAAGAACATTTGTGAAAGAACTTTCCAAATAAGAAAATTAGAACATCACAATTCTAATTATTATTTTTGTACAAATAGGTGCAGTACTTACAAACCTTGCTTTTCATTTTGTCAAGACATTGTGCATAAAGCTTCTGATGGAATTACTGAATTTCACATGGGAGCTGACCCCTGAATATTTAAGCTCTGAAGCATAAAGAATAAATGGATTGAAAACTGGACATATGCTGTGTGGCAGCTGATCTATATTAAGAACACTTATGCTCTGGATATTCTTTTGTACTACTTTAAGACTTATCTACAGGTTTGCATCCAACTGAACTACCAAGAGGGATTAAGTGCAATAATGGAATACCTTAATCTGTGCTGCTCTAAATAAAATCAGGAAAATAGGCTGTATTTGTGTTTTCCTGTATAGATTAGTGCAGTTAAAAGCCTTTCCATGACAATCTGAAACAAGTAGCCCAATTGTCCTATTATATAAAAAAACTGATTTTTTTAAAATTCTTGCAAAAGGAGAAACCTCTGCTGCTGCTAAAGTTCTTTTAATGAGATCTGTTTAATCTTTCTGTTACTTGGTTTTATTCCATTTACTATCTAGCCTTATTACATTTGCAAAATAGCTTGTTTATCTTCATTCTGGGAAAGTATGTGCTTATAATTTGCAAATATGTCAGTCAAAAATAGACCAGTTAAATGTTCCTGGTTGGCACATTGTCAAGGCACACAATGAGGGAGGCTCCCTCTTCTCGCTCACACACACTCCTTTCTCTCTCACATACACACACTCAAAAATATATCCAGTAGAGTAAAATATTCACATTAATACTGGAAGCGATGGAGAAGAACCCTGGTCGACATCCCATCTGTTCCCTTGAATTAAATTTAGAATTCATATGTAATATAGACATTTCTGTCTGAATATCATAAAGCCCTGACACATTCAGGGTTTCATTAAAAAGCTCTGAGATGTGACTTGAATAACAATCTGTCTTAGCTAATTAGTATTTTCAGTTTAGCATATTCACTTTCAAACGTATTGCTGTTTGCACATGGTAATTTAGGTAAACAGAGCCCATCCACAGCTGCATCAATTAACACTGCTAATCAAAACTGAATTCAGGTAATTAGGCACATTTATGCAAAAAATGTGTAATTTGTGGGGAAAGCTAGATTCTTCAGTAATATTTCAATAAGTAGGAGTCTCTTTTTGCAAATAAGGCAAGAATATAGTGATAAATCAGCTCTAACATATACATGATAGTCAGTCACAAAAATCTAAATTAAATCTCACTAATTGGTCTGTATTTTCAGAAATGTGACAATATTTTTTTCACATAAATGCTTTCCTCAGTGCTTCTACACGAAAAAGTGGATTTGTTTCTGATGGAAGTTTTAGTTTAAAAGTTAATGTACTCTCAAGCGGTTTTTGAACTGTTGAACATCATGGTCTGAGTTGTTCTCATTTTCAGGCAGAAAAATTTTAATGAGAAAGCCCTCAACTAAATGAAAAGTTTAATTTCTTCAAAGAAGGCGCATTTTTTTATTTACTTTTAAAAAAAAGCTTGAAATTTCTACCACCATCCATGTCAAGAATGTAAAGCAGTAAATACCTCAAAAATATCCTGCCTTGACCTACAAAGTTTCACATCCTTTCCTTCCCTTTCTCTCACTTAATCCAAAATTTGAAACCCTCCAAGAACTACAAAAAAACCCCAAACCCAAACATTTAAGCAGTATAAAAAACTTCATAAGAGAATTTTAATTTCTATTCAAATGGAATGAAGAAACATTCACTGAAACATTATACTCCAAGAGTTTTCATATGCAGCTATTCAAGCTATTCAAATTCAATTCTCTGTTATGCACACTTTCAGAAAGCTACACAGGTCTGATGAACAAGGAATGCAATTATCAACTTGCAGCTAATTTTCCATGATGAAAAGAAATACCTAGGCAATTGCTGATTTTTAACAGAAGCCTAAAATTAATCTACAGTTTTTGTATCTTCTCCCTGATTTGAGACTAACTCTGGGGGAAAATATGCAATACATTTTGTGCAGATTTGCAACATAAAATATATATCTTCTGCTAAATACATCATTGTGAAGAAAAAGATTTCTTTACAACTTTAAGGTCTAAGCCTATGTAGCTACTGAACTTGCAGTGTGTTCTCCAATTATATGTAATGCAGTGCACATCTCACTACTCAGAAACTTTTCCCTATATAGAAATTTGTTTGTTACATTATAAGAATATTTTTTAATTCTCCAGTTAAAATGGCTTTAAACCTCCAATTTTCATTTAGCCACTGGCTGAGTAACGTATTGAAAGAATATTAAAATGAGATGGAAGAGGAAAAATGAAGCCTGTGGCAGGAGTAAAATTTTGAGGTGTTTTCTTTTCAAGTAATTGTAATGACTACTGCTAACGTTAGAAATGCTGAGCAAGGTAATTTCTAAACAATTATCAGACCAACCTAAAAATATATGTAGCTCCCTATGCCATTCGCACTGGGAGCAACAGTGGGAGCAAACAAAGTTTTAACTGCACCTTTTTTCAGGCTTTTTCTCAAGAAAGAAACAGTCACCTATATGACATACCACATGCTAAGCACCTCACTGACCTCTCACGTGACTTGTTAACATTGACATGCAGCAAAGATCATAAAAACAATCTCATGTGATCTGTCTCTGAAAGAACCTGCTTGATAAATGCTTTTTCAAAAGAGCAAAGCAAAAGGCACAATGACTAACGGTGTTTATTTTAGGTGTTATGGTCTGTAGGAAGTGAGGGCAGTGACAACATCCTTGCCTCCTCCCTCCTCCACCAGCCACATTGTTAGCACTTTTTTTTTGCCTAAACTAATCAAGTGTAGTATTCCAACAAACTTCCCAGAAATACTTTACTACACTGGCCTGCCTCTTCATCCTGACTGCCTCAGAAAATGTAAGTAGACACAGTTAGGAGAACTTCTCCACTGAACACGTATGTATTTAGCATACATTATTACCTCATTGTGAATTTCCCTGGTGCACCTCCCATTTGAAAGTTTTATATCATGCTAGAGTATCATTATTTCATGTGATTTGGAGAGGGTTTTTCCTCAGAGGTTTAATAAATTTATGGCAGTATTAGCTGATAACAGACAAGGAAATAATGCCCATCTCAAAAGAGAAAATGCTATCTATGAAAGCTGGTAAATAGGTGTTTCTGACAGATGTAGCTCAATTTTTTTTCTGTCCTGCGTTGATCTACTCTAAAATATGGAAAATAATTGAGGCATCTTTCTACTAAAAAAAAAATTTTAAATTGGATTTTACATTCCAATTACTGTTAATTAAAATACAATGGATATGTATGACTACATAGTATCTATAAATACTGTTTTCCTCAACTTAAAGAAAAGTTTCATCCTATTACAAGCACCCAATAGCATTGCAGAATTATAAGCAAAACAATAAATATTTGAAGTTATTTATTTTTTTCACAGAGCATGCAACTCATTATTCATAATAAAAAACTGTTGAAATGCTTCATGTTAGAGGTATTCATATGGTTAATTCAAGAAGTTGCAAAAATTTTTAGTTTGAGAAAAGCAAGAGCCAAAAGCCAACAATTAGTACACTACATTTTACATGAGGAAAAAAAGCTCAATAATTTGCAAATGTTGAAGGAAGTGCAAGTTCCATAATTAAAAATCAGCCAGAGATCCTTTTGGCAAATGGATCTCTTTGTTAAACATCCCACTAATCCAAGCCTGAAGGTATAATTCAGTACCCTGGAGGATCCCCTCTATACTTTTGCCAGCTGTTCCATTTAGGTCACTCCACCACAAGTTTAGCTTTTATCTATTCCTCACTTTCTTCGCTGGGTCCCAGAAGCAGCAACCCATCTCTCTGAAGGCTGTTTAAAGTGTAAATGAAAAGACGAGACAGAAGTGAGCTGCTACCTCAGGGTCCTTAATTTCTGAACTGCAATTCCTTGGACTTCCCTACCTTGACAGATGCAATATGAAATCTTCCTTGATGAAAAGTGAGGAGATAAACTGAATATGGAATGCAGATGGCACATTCATTATCATTTTAATGCTTTACAGCTGAATGAAAGAATAAGCAATTTTACTGGGCAGAAAGTCCACTCAAGACAAAACAGTTGTAGAAGCCCTTCTGCCCTTCAGCCCAATTCCCAGCACTACTGCTGTTGGCATGCAAGCAAAAGCCTTCAAAGAGCTATTTTATCTCTTCTCAGGTGGTCAGGGAGAGGTGGATTCAAGCAAAGGAAATAAAAAGAAAGGAAAAAAAAAAAAGCAAAGAAAAAAAAATCCATCATAATCTGATCCAGTACAGTCTATGCCAAAGACCAAAGAGTCCTAGGTGCAGACCTGTCTCTCTTGCTTCCCTCTTCTGGACCAACAGGTGAAGGAAGGAGACAGTAATCACTGAAGGACTTGTTCATGCAAGTTAAACCAACCCCAAACAACAAAACTACTTCTAATTTACCATTATTTTTGTGCTTTTAACAAAAATAAAATTTCCTAACAAAAGCAACAAAAATATATGAACTGGATCAATTTATAATGGCTGTAGTTGGTGTAAATTTAAGCCCTCAGAGAGTCATTATAGTCCTCCAGAAGGACTTTTTGACAGTATGCTGCTTTATAACAACACCCTGATCTCTTACTCTGCGGAAGTTAAGGGTAATTCCTTATAAAACAAACCACTGCTCTGACATTCATTTTTCTGCTAAATAAAAATAAAGAGTCAGGCCAATACTCTGGGAGGAATTCCTAAGTGTTTAACTTTTAATGAAAGATTTATAAAAAATTCAGCAAGCATATTACTGAGGTCTTTCCAATTCAATATTAAGTAATAAAGTTTGCACACCCAGATAGGAACTGTAATGTGAAGCAGTAGAAGATCTATTGGAAATTAAGTTTCTAGATTTTTTTAATGCTGTTCAGTAGCATAGCCACAGCAACTCCAACAACCATCTGCAAGACTTTACACATGCAAAGTAATCCCACAGGCTTTAGACAACTACTAAGATCGTGCTCTGATCCACCCCATCCAGCACAACGTACTGGCTGCAGCCTAAGAAGCCGCTTGTTCACCCTTGCAGGAAGGATGGGAATCACATCCCTGAAGCAGCGCAGCAATTCACACACCTGCACTCAGCCTGTGCTGGAAGAAGTGCTCTGTCAGTCAAAAATACAGTTCTGCAAGCTCGTACATCTGACGTTTAAGGATCAGGGAGAAGGAAAAAGCAACTCAAAGAACATGGATGCAACTTAATTTCTAATTCTGCGATGGCTCGCACAGGTGAGCAACCCACCTTGGACACGCCGTCCCGTGAGGCTGGGCAGGGACCCTCACCTGTGTCCCGCTGCCCCTGCCTGCATCACCTGGCCCGGGGGTCTCCGCTCGCAGATCAAGCGTATCCACAGTGATCCGCACCGCTTACCTCGCTGACGCTTCCACGCTCTCCTGCCGGTGTTCCCGCACGTGAAGGCTCCTTGCAGGCAGCTGCTCCCAAGTTCAGCATCCCCGTGGCACGGCCGCTCCGGCGGGAGCCAGCAGAGCAAAGGCAGGTTGCCACTCGCCAGTTCCACCACAGCCCAGCCGCGCGCTGTCTGCAATCACATCTCACTGAGTGCAAAACGAAAATTAAAACCTTTTTTTCTCTTACACTTAGAACAGTGTGCTATATCATTTGTGTTTGCATTTAAATTGGACAGAATAATCTACTACTGGCTTTTAATTTCAGAAGGGTTAATCACCTCAGCAAAGGTCAATCAAACTTTAATCTCCAATAAAATTGCAGTAGCTTCAGTCACCTGCAGGACATTTATTATTCCTATTTCCATGCAAAAGGATGCATCACTAATCTTCTAATTCTTTACATTAGCACATTTGCCATTAACATTTTACTAAAATTATTAATTCCTCCAAAACTATTACAAGAGCTCATTTCTACACATCTCAGAAGATAATCCTGTTAAAAACCAGCCACATCTACTGTGACATTGCTTTAGTTGTCTGCTCTAATCCTCGCAACCATTTGATACTCCAACTGAGTTCTAACAATGCACGAAGTCTCAATTACAGAAAATATTACAGGCTTTAGTTTAGAACAACAATATACTCTTTTAGTAACTTAATCTTCCCTATTGTCTGCAATCACAATACTAATCTATTTTGTCACTGCTCACAGCATTTTCTATTCAAAACAAAATATAGATTTTTAATTTTGCTTAGCAGCTCTTGAAAAGCAATAGATTTACAAGGATAACTTAAAATCCATTACCGAGGATAGGAATAATAACAATGATGACAATATGTTTCTGGCCTGCAGAGAAGTATTTCCTCACAAAACAGAAGTCTCTTTTTGGGTATAACACATTAAAAAACAAAGAAATAATAAAAAAGAGTGGCTTGTTCTTTAAATTTGATCTACCAATTAAGAACAATTTATCTGCTATTAAATTGACTGAGGACTGCAAAGTCTCTCTGAAAAATTCACATCAGCATTAGTTTTAAACTACCATTGCAATAATATCAGCTCAAAATGAGAAAATTGTTTAACTCAAAACAGAAAATGATCCCATATAAAAGAGCACATCCCTTCAAAAATGTTGGTTTTAGATAAGCATCTGCTACGCTAGCTACTAAACAATACATTCCTTCAAAAGCCTACTGTAACAATTCCATCTTAATGCTCAGAACTAGTTTACCTGTAAAACTCAGAGAGAAGCAACAAAAAACTCAGGAAGACCTCGTTACAGAACTGAAACAAAATGCAAACAATTCATTTCCCAAATTTTAGAAGCTGGTACCAAAAAATCAGAATTGATTTGGCAGAAAAATACTAATACCACCAAAATAAATGGGTCTCCCTTATCCTCCTACCATGGTCATATTAGCTCCTCCGAGAAAGAAATCTTGTGTCTATTTAAAATGGATTTTTTAGCCATAATAACATTTTGACATACCGTAATGTAAACAAACTGTTCTTTCCCATCCCAATATTTCCTTCTCTGTCTCTCTGTCTCTCTCTGTCTCCGTCTCTCTCCTCTTTTTGTTTTAATATATGGCACACAGACAGACACACGCCCCCGTCACTGTCAATATGCACACTCATTAGCAATATGTCAGGCTGGCATTTTCAACACACTCCAGAGCATAACTGAACTACCACACAGTGCACACACACACACACGGTAAAATACAATTGCAGAGAAAAAGAGCTCAGTGGAACAATGTTTAACTTGGAAAAGTAGGTAAACACACAAAAGGAGTAAGTGCGATTCTCAAGCAGTATTTTACAAAGGGGCTGTGAAATCCCAGCTAACATCATCAATGTTCCTCTCTTTTCACACACACAAAGAGAGCATTTTACCAAGACATTCTAATGCCGAATTATGGATGCAAGAACACAGGTTTTTCCCTGGTTGATTCTTCGAACTTTTTAATGCCTTTAAGTTACATTCTAACTTGAAGTAATGTATGAAAATTAATGCTGAAAAACATAAACCCAAGCTGAACGATGAGTTCCTAGAACATAGACTGTCAACAGCGTGTCTCAACTTCCAGCTGAGAAAATTAGCTACGAAACAACTGCATTCGCATTTTCTGCAAAAAGCATCCAGCAAGACAACGAAGACCACTTAGAAAGGGTGAGTATCACTGAACTACAGTGTTGATTATTCACCTCTTGACGCATTGATAAAACATACTCTAGATTGCTATTGCAGCTGCTTTAAAATACGACAGAATAGCTTCACATGGGACCCTGAGATGAAAGGTATCCTCAAAGAAGCAGGCAGTTTATTTTTCAAAAGAATGAACAGTGGAGAAATGTATAGGTAAAGAAACATACCTTCAGTTATCCCAGCGAACGACTTTTCAGCACATCTACATAGTCCTGCAGCTCCACCAGTGTAAAAGTCAACACTGCTGTGCTTGTGATCTCTGTGACAATGGCATCATACTGCCGGCAATTTTTTCGATTAAACTTCTCAGACATGGTAGCAACTTTGTTAATTATGATATTAGCCAGCTGGCGGGTACAATCAATCATCCACTGTAAGAAAGCCAGACAAAGAGACATCTAATCATTGCAACCAGAGCAGATAAATTTTGTTCCTTTCTTATACGTGTCACAGATTCTATCCCTCCTGACCCTCTACACAGCCATCGACTGTCAAATTTAGATTCAGCAAGCTCCCAGCTTTTCTTTATCCCTGCCTTAGATCTGAAACTCCTGGTTATCAGGAAGACAAGCGTCACCAGCTGTCTCAGAACAGGAAGGCAATCAGGTGAATAGTACTTATTATCTCTCATTGCCTTCTGAGGAGCAACAAGATTGATTTTGGATCAACAACGCATCAAGATCTCAGGCACAGCTACTACAGTGTCAAATCTAGAATGCAGTGCATACATAAAGCTGACCTCAACCTTTATTAATACTGCATACCAAAAGTTTGAGGGCTGCTCCTTTTTTAGTTTTGTTTTGTGTTGAGTTTCTTGGGGGTTTTTTTATTTATTTTTTTTTCCCCTCAGAAAACTCCTATACATTTTTTTTTCCAAAGCTGCATTGGATATTCTCTTATTCCAGGACTCCATCCCCCCACCTCAGACAACCCAGGCAAGCAGACCGCACCGTTACTCCGGGGACTCTGTTTCACAGTTGGGTAGTCTTAATTGGGCCCACAGAAGCAGTTAGCTACCATTAAAGGCTTCTCTGTATACATCTTCCTCTCAACTAGTCTGATCGCACATAAAACCCCACAAGTGAAGCCTATGCTTTGGGAAGGTTAAACACGCAAATATGTTACAAACCCAGAATATAAAAGCATCCTAACAGAATCTGAGCTGATGGTGAATTTCAGCATTGGTTTAGAATATATTTGGGCTTTTCATTCAGAGCAGCATTAAACAATCATGTACTCTTACTGTAAGACCTTTTTTTATACACAAAATGCACTGCAAAGTAGTGGAAGGTGGTTCATATGAAGTAGAAACAAAGGTTACAATAGAACAAAAGCTATCAGAATAATGCATTCTGGTACAAAAAGCCCCACCAACTAACTTCATACATATTGAAATGCCTGCCGACAGTTCCATTTAACTAAATAGAGTATAATAATCAATGAATACAAATTTAGAAGGACGTGCAAAAATGTTCAGGATCAGTTTTGGATTCTTGGTACATTGGGTGCCCTGGCACTTGGACCAAAGACTGCTTTTCCAAAACTATTTATTTTCAGAAAAAGCGATCTTATGTTTACTTCACCTTAAGTGAAAGCTAGTTTCCACTTAAAGTGGTATCCAGCAAGACCATCTCAATCATGAAGAAGATTTTGTGGACTTTACATCATAAAATTCCGTCTTTTTAAAGTAAATCAACTAAAAATAATACCATTTTTCTTGAAAGCTGTCACATGTAGTTCAGCTGAAATTGTAATGCTTTTTTAAAAATGCAAACAGAAAATATCAACAGTTAGGAAATAGCAGCTAGTGGGAGCAACAATTACATCCTGACCTTGCTCCCTTGAAATTAAAGTGTTGTAGAACATTCTATACCTTTCAGAAGTCAAATTTTTGTCCTATGTGACCTCCTCATTTGGAAAGTTTAGGAGGCTCAGTACAGGAATAGTAATAGTGTTGGTAATTAATTATTAAACAGAGCTAATTGCTTTCTGATATTTGTTTGAAAGGATGAAGACAAGAAAATAAATTACATTCTAAAATGTGATGTCATTGTTTCATTCATTTTGGATGACTGAAGTATTCAACCAGCTTCTCAGGCAGATATTGAAGGCTACACCAGTTCTGCTTTGCAATCTATAACCAAATTGTTAATAAATTGAGCTCTAGCTCAAGTACCTCCACAACACATTGTCACCAATGCAATGGCAGACACTGTTATAAACTCCTGACTAATTCACTTAAAATATCTACCTTCAAGAGGATTTTATTCATAAGGAAGACCTTAATGAATTATTTGCTCTCATTTTTAATGCTCTACTCAAACCACATCTTGCTTTATTTAAGCAGCAGCTAAATATGAAGAAATAGTCTTGGTTTTAGCACAGAGGTTTAAGGCAAGAAGGAACAACTGAGCATAGAAAATGAATGAGGGACTTGAGAAGCACACAAAAACAGGAGGCTGCTGTAACTACTCATTCATTTTTCTGGAAGGTTAACCAAAATAATAAGATGCATAAGCCTACCTCTAGCAGTATCTCCAGTCATCCACCAGCATAGACCTGACTAGGTTTCTAAGCTGTAAGGACAGATCTGAGCTGGCAAAACTGGAAAACAAGCAGGATGGTGTGTGACAGATACAGACTGACCTGACCAATTATTTTAAAGAAGCAGGAATGAAGGATCAAAGTTGGGACCCCAGAAGAACATGCTTTTGTCCATTTTCAACAATTACATCATGTTTTCCTCTTATTCACAATTTTTCCTTTTCATTGCTTCAAAATTCAGTGTGGAAAAATATGGAATTAACTTCATGTCCCCTCAGCTATAATAAATAAGGCAACTGGGCTTGTCACTATGCTCTCCTCTGTCATCACTAGGATAGACAGCATGACAAGAATCTGCCGAGAATGAATTATTATACCCATTTTCATACTTGGATACTGGTGGAACAACTGATACACTGGATGGATGTACTAGGTCTCTCTATTAGCTCTCATGGATATTGCAAAACTTGTCTGAATTCAGTTTTAACCCTGCTTGAAGGAGGAAGCTGGACTAGTTGACCTCCGGATGTCTCTTCCAAATTGGATTATTCCATTTATTTATGAATTGTCTAAATCAAAAACAACATAAATTGTAAAAATTATGAGATTATCCAAATTAAAGAAATTAGAGATGTAATTTTCACACGAGGGCAGGGCACCTCCTCTGAGTACTTTGGCCCTCAATTTCTTAAGCCATTTGAAAAGTCAGCCATAGTTGGTTGGGGGTGTTGTTTCTCCTGGGCATTGAGACAAAAATATTAGAATTACCAAATCCTCCATACAATAAGAAGTTTAGAGAAAAGGAAACATATCAAGGGGGAATACACAAAGGAAGTGCACAAAGACCTCCATAGAAGTAACTAGACAACATACTTGATATAGGAGGAGTAAACTCAGGGTCAGGTAAAAGAAAAATTTCATTAGAATGGAGGGAGATAAAGGATAGGCCAAGGCTAACTGAAAGTGTACTCAGTTTAAAAAAAGAAAATGTAAGCCATGGCCATAATAATGGTGGTTAAGGCTCAAAAGAGAGGTTTATTTTGGTAAAGACAGGATTACTCCAGGATTTCCACAGTATTTGCCACATTCTTAATATTCTTACCTTTTGGGTGGGGGGGGAAGAACCCAAAACACCAAAAAAACCCCCTAAAATCCCAAAGATCCAATGTAGAAAAAAAGTATAGTAAAGAGTAGGAGCCATTATATAAAGGGGAAAAAAAGCCCAAAATAATACAACTTATTTGTAAGCTTAACTTTAAAAATGTCCATCTAATAAACTTTCCATTGTTCTCATAAATCCTATAAATCTTCCACTCAGTACCTCATTACAAAAAATCAAGTGAAATTAAGCAATAATAGATGTAAATTATACATTTAAAATAATGAACAATGTAATGAAAGGAGCACTCTTCACATTGCAATCCATTGGGCTTTTAAATTAACTTTTAATGCTCAGCGACTGCCAATTAATAAGGAGCCTACATGCTTTATTCTGCTAAAAAACACAAACTAGGAGAAGGAAAAGTGTAACACAAGGGCACAAAGCCAGTGCAGGAGCGTACACTAACACCAGCGCAGAGCTTTAAGGGAGCACGTCGCAGAACCTGGGTCCAAGGACCAAAACCTGTCTGCAGTGAAGCTCTTCCTGCAAACAGAAGCTCGTAAGGCTTTGGTGGCACACTGAGCCTCTCACACACTGATTCCCCCCACAATCCAAGAAAAAGCATACACAACTACAGACAGAGACCTTATGGTATGGTTTCTCGTTTTGGCACGTCATATGCAACTGAAATAGCCATGGATATTTTTTCTTTTTAATTTTGTTTTAAGCAGCTGGCCTGCAGTTTAAATTGCACATATATTCCACCAAAAAGAATGAAATAATAAAGTTTCACAGTGCAGAGCAGTGTCTGCAAAGGTCACACGTAGCTTCTCGAGGGGGAAGCGCCATGAGGCAGATGTGAAGAGGCCACATGTTGTGTCATTCCTTAGCACAGAATGAGCAGAGGTTAAATATTAATGCATTGCAAGGAAAACAATCTTGCCTATATTCTAGGAACTGACAAAGAAAGAAAAAGGGAGAAAAGACCATTTCTCCACCTGCAGCGTGATGAACAGGTCCAGTTTTATCCCGCCTCAATATTGTCAGGACACGTGAACTAAAGGACGTTTGTTCTGTCCTGCTGTGGCCAGATGCCAAGAAGACTGAAAGCTGCAAATGTTTTTTCCTTGCCACTCCATCTAACCAATGCTCTGTTGTTTTTTTACATGCACGAGTAGTCAGACATGTCTCTTCTTAAACTGACCATTAAGAATATAGACACTATATATATATGCTCCAGCATCCTGCCTTTGACAATGTCCTGTAGCAGGTGTCCAGGAAAAAATGTACGGGCAAGCAAGGAGTGATTTTCATTCCTGATGTCCGCTCCAACTTCTACCCACTCATGGCATGGAAACTAACTTATCACAAAGCCAGGACGGCTTAATGCAACAGATTTGACAAGAATTTCAATTCTGTTACCTACACAAGACAATGACCCAAAAACTCAGTAACTGACAATATATCTGTGAAACAGAAATGTTTGTTGGAATAAGAAAGACTGAGCTGAAATTAGTCTGTCCTAAACTATTTGTTTGCCTATTTTTTAAAAAAGACAAGCTGTTCGTTAACATTCAGACTAAAAATTCTGGATTTGAAATGGGGTTGGGGTTTGTATCATTCTGTAAAGATGAGACAATAAAAAACTTGCATTGTCTTAATGGAACGACAGCACATAAAGGCCCTTTCCCAGAGAGCCTCTTGCTAGGTCAAGTGAGATATCTGAGCACCACAACTCCAGGAGCTAGTAATAGTTCTTCCCTAAAGGCAGTGTTTGCACTGTTTTACAGGAAACTCATTCCCAATATTGTGGTTAAAAAGCCTTTTCTACAGCCTGAAGGCATCTCCTATGCAAAAGTTCTCACCTGCAGTAAACTGGAACTGGGATGGCAGGCACACACACAGAACAAAATAACAACTGAATTAAACAAATGCTTGTTCTGGAGACAACAAACACAAAATACATTGGAGAAAACATATTGCCATGCTACAGCAACACAATCTCTTTAGATTATATGGTACTTATGTTTAATGTGTCATTTTATATTATTCCCCAAAATAAAAAAATGCACTTACAGCTGAAGTAGTCTCATAAAATTATCCATTTTGTCTGAATAAAATTGAAACACGTAAAACACTAATAACGTGGCAGAACCAAACTCTGGTACATGACCCATTAGAAAGGTTGTAACTTCAATGATCCGATCAAAGTGACATAAGCCAAACACTCAACAGACAGGAAAAAAAAGTTAAATCCAACAACATAAACCACTTAAATTGTCTGATAAAAATTCATTAAAAATAGAGTATAGAGTTAATGTAGTTACATTTTGAGTCTGGATTCTACAAAGATAGGTCTGAAATTGTGAAACTGCCCGACACAGGCATCCAGGATATTAATAATTCTCTAAATTCACTTAATGAGCTTCTTTCAATACAAATAATTAATTTCCTGACAGATAATACTCTACAACTGATTCTTTTTAGAGTGGTAAAAAAGCAACAGCTCCAAAGACAAATTAAAAAACCAAAAAGATAAGAAGGTGGCCAAGTCAGTCGTCATGTTTTTTTCCAAAATCTAAATTTCTTCCTTATATATCTTTAAACTGGTTTTGCTATCAATGACAGTTTTCTATTATTTTCAATATTAGATGACAGAGAGCTCTTACAGAGTCTTATGTCAAAAAGTACCTGAGAGAATAAGATCTAGCAGCTGGAGAAGCATAGTTTAGGGTTAGAGGGAGGGAGGCAGGGGGGTTTAGTTTGCTTGTTTGGGGGAAAGATATTTATTACATCAGGCAAAAATTATCAAATTTTATGTTTTGCAACAACAGTAGATGTCATAGTATTATATCAGATTCAGGTCTCTTTTTACTTCTTCATTACAGAAATTATCACTAGTAACAGTGTCATCTACTTATGTCACAGTGAAATCAAGCCTAAAATAAATAATTTTGTGAGGCTATGGTTCCTTTTAAAAAAAGCCTAACAAATTCCAAATTTAAAATGTTGTTCTTTCCCAAAAGTTCCTGTATTATGCTTTTTTCCCCCTCACTTACAGAGATGGTATTTGCACAAGGATGCTAAAAGATTCTCCTGTAATTGACTGAATGGGTCATATGGCATTGACCAAAGAAGCACCTCTGGAGGATCTGTCTCCATTTTTAAACGTAGATTTCCCCATCACATAACAATCAACTGCCCGGGTTTTACCGCACTTCCTCAGGAAAGTGGAAAATCTGCACAAGGAGCTCTCTCCAGAGAAAGAGCATTAACCCACAAAAACTTAGTGCCCCAATGGTGGCTATTCCCAAAGGGACAAAATACAATCCATATATGCAGCAAAATGGGCAATAGCTCTGAATATGCCATACATGTAAGATGCTAGACTGGAGTGAAATATATCAAACCTCTTATGAGCAAAGGCTCAATAGTTTTGCTGCTGTAGACCTTTTTTTTGCTCATTTGAAAATGCTCTCTCCACTCCAGCATTATTGATCATGAGAAAAATTAAATTTCTACTCTCACTTAAAGCTGAACACTGATTTAAATCTTTTTAAGAACAGAATTTAAACTCTATTGTGTAGTAGAGGAATCAATCATACCGTTAGAAAATGCTCTGTTGGTGGTGCTAGTTTTAACTGAAAAGTATAATGAAAATTGTTAATTTGCTGGCTTCATTTGAAAAAGAGTAATCCCTTACGGGTTGTCATACCTAAATTTAGGATTTGGGGGGGGCAGGGGGGAGCATAACCCAAAATGTAACTGTAGCTCAGCATTTGACTGAATTAGAACATGAAATTTTGAATGTCTTTAAATTGCCTGGAGTAGAGTAAACTCACAATTAAGAAAAAGTGCAACTTCTTAACAGTTCTTAAGAAGCTGATTTAATTAACAGGAGTTTAGAAGGAATTAACTTAAATATATAATAAACCCATGTGTCAGGCTGAGCCCACTACTGCTCAATGCCACTGTAGTTCAGGTGTCAATACCTAGTAGCAGGCTGCTCCAAATGTATGTACTGTCCCAACCTATTTCTTTGGCATGTCCACTATTTATCACCACTATCACCAGATGCAGTAATCTGTAATTTGTAAAAAAATTACACTAATCTCTTTTAAGGATTCTGATCTAGGCTCTAAAATAAAAAAGTGCCAACCCTGAAAATAACATGGCTCTCTGAGTCTTTGCCTGCATTTTAAATGTCTGTACCAACTTAATTATCATAATGTTAAAGCTGTGCAATCAAGTTCATTGAAAATAAAAAGTTGTGCTAAAAGAACAAAATAAAATGGATGCATTCAAGTGGAAAAAGGTAAAATAAACAAAATAAAGCATTAGCTAGAAGTTAGGAAGATCATGCATTAAGATGAAAGATGAAACAGATGCAATACACAGCAAAGATCAAAGAGCTCCATCAATTCATTCTGAGAGTCAAAATCCAGCTGAGCATGGGAGCCCTGTCCGCATAATAAGAAAGGTTGACTAAAACATAAGG
The DNA here is from genome assembly GCF_036417665.1 of Passer domesticus. Lineage (NCBI taxonomy): Eukaryota > Metazoa > Chordata > Aves > Passeriformes > Passeridae > Passer > Passer domesticus. The sequence goes on along the minus strand of NC_087478.1, from coordinate 44,001,793 downwards.
ATTAAACAGATGAGCTGTCTCCAGTGAATGTATGGCACAGGAAGCCCTGCTGAGCCACTTGTAAAGACACTTTGGAACTGTACACCTGCTACTCCACAGTGAAACCTACAGGAAGCCAGCATGCAAGGGGAAAGAATCCCACTAATGGACTAAATAGCTATCTTTAAGAGGAAAAAAAAAGAGTTGATACAAGAAAACAGTAGCTAACAGATTTCCTCTTTCCCCTCCATTTCATTTATTTACCAAATATTTCCACCACAAATGACTAAAAAGACATTATCACCACCCTCTCACTCTCTCAAAACAAAAGAAAAAAGCTTAGCACTTAAACTATCAGCACAACCATCCATATACAGCAGGATCAGCCTAGTAATCTCAATGATAATATCTGTTACAATATCACTGGTTTGGAAGCTATTTTTGTACTCCAGCACTCATGTTAACTGGCCAAATCTCTAATAACTTCAGTGCTGTGGGATTAATTTTAAGGGTCAGTAAAATTTGTATTCTAATACTGATGGCATTTAAAGTAAGTTTATATAAAAGCCTTGATTTTTCTCATCCACTTTAGGGATAGGGATGGAGATGCTTCAATCAAAATTTATAGCAGTTTCTCTTCTCATTGATAACAAGAAACAAAACTAGAAAAAAGTTAAGAGGTAAGAAATGCTATTCAATTTAATTCATTAATTAACTCTTATATGATAGTGAAATCCCTATGACAGTACTCTCACAGTACTCTCACAAAAAAAAAAAAAAAAGGGACATGTAGGGCTAGCAGCTACTCCATGACTCAAAGAATCCAAAACTGCAGGGGTTTCCAACACCTCTGACAGGATCAGTGCTATCCATTACACCTCCTTGCAAATAACAGGTCAGGGACACCCTCACATCATAAGATGGGAAACCATAACTCAAAACAATCAGGAAGGAAAGCTCACAAGTTTCTTAGGGCTTTGTTTTCTGACAGATGTACAATTAATGTCCACTGCAGGCTACAGGTGGTTCCATATTTATTTTTCAAATGAATGTTACTAGCCTGCTTGTCCCAAAAATGTTATTTACAATCACATCTTTTATTCTTGTTTTAGCTGACAGGACAATCTCCTCAAGGATCTGGGCAGAGCTGATATATTTGATTTTCAGGTTATCTACTGCCTGCAGATACAAGCACTTTGATTGTTTACAATGCAGGAGTAATTGGTAACCATTAAATAACTCCAGAGACTGATTTAAGAGTCCTTCACCTACTGCATGAAAGGAGGGCTTCATCCCACAGTCCCTAATCTGGCTAAATACTTTAAGATTTCACTACAAAACCAGGATATTTAAAAATTAGCAAATGCAATGATAATTTAATCATCAGTCACATACAAGCATTATATTCAGTTTTAATGATTTCAAATCAATTTATATATCAAAGTGGAAATTAGAATAAGAAACAAGCATGTTCCCTCATTATACTTCCAAAATCAGTTAAAAATATTAATTTGTGTGGCACAGTTTAAAGAAGAATTTCTAGCACTGCTTTCAGCATCTTAAGCCAAAATGAGGACACTAAAACACAATTCACCCAGTGTTCCTACAATAAATTTCACATATTGTGTAATTGGCGATACATTACTTAAGATTACATAGGTTGAAGTTGCTGACAATATTTAAAATAACTTTCAGAAGAATTTGCCTGGTCTTGCACAGTCAAATAGAATTACTTAGCTATAAACAAATCTGACAAAAAGTCACAGGGGCATTTTAACTACTTTCTGACACCATTTAATTGTCACTGAACTTTCCTGCTTCACAAAATGGTGTGGAAGCACAATACTGTTACAAGCACACTGTTTGCTGGCAGAGCTCCTCTGAACCCAGCATTTTGTACCAGAAAAGAGCAGTGAAATGCATCATTGCAGACATTACACATTACCCAACAGCACCACCAGAGATGTAGCCTAAATCAGATGCTAAAGCACACTGTGGGAGGCCATCCAGTTAGCTCTGCAGTGAGCTCACCACGGCCGTGTTCCACCGCAGAGCCCACACTCACCATGCTTTGAGGAGCAAGGCTGAAGTATGCAACAGGAGATAGGGTATCTCTCTCTTGTCATTCTCTACCCCTCTGGCTTCTTTGGGGAGTGCAGCACCCAGGCTTCTCCCCTGCTTCCATGTAAAAGCAATGTGGATGCTTAAGGGCTGATCAGCAGAGGCTTCCCACAGGAGCAGCTCCACCTGTTCGTGGACCGAAGGAGACACCAGTGGCAGAGCATCCACACCTATGCAGCACTACAACCAGAGTCACAGAATCCTCCTCTGTTACACATAACTCTAATGCAACCCCTCAGTCTCATCCAGACAAAGCTTTCTTTCCAAGCAGGAAATTTAAGGAAAACTGAGATTGTTCCTAAATAATTAACAATGCCAATTGTCTGACTTCTTGGGGCATAAACATACATGTTAGCACACTGTAAATTAGTCAAGGGGAAGCCCAATGTTTTACCCTTTACAGCCAGCATCAAATGACACCTGGACTCCTGCAAATCCCAGGTTCACATCCTGCAAAAATCACATAAGATATACAGCAGAGACTGAGCCAAGTGCTCTTCCAAGTAAGCTGGTGGATATACTATCGAAAATTTTACAGTCCATGGGCAAACCACAATATGTCGAGACCCAACCACAACCGATCTCATAGAGACATTTCAAACACTTTTCTCTGAAGAGAGAACTGCCACTTTGAAAAATTTCAATCTGTTTTCCCGGCTGTTTTGGCCCTACAGCTGTCATTTAAAAGGTCATAAACATTCATTTTTATAATGAAGTAATGATTTTACCTTCTCCTGCTCAACAGTTTTCCCTAAAATATTGAAATAACTTTTGTGTTGAAAGTTTACCATTGAAAATTTTAGAACAGTATGTGAAGAGTACAGAAGGTTACGATAAGTCAAATACAGAAATTGTCTCTATTGTTAATTTAACCACTAGGCTCCTATGCAAATTCCACAATGGGATGCATGTACTCATTTATTTGTTCTGCTTTTACATTTGAACACTACATCTGCAGCTCTGTTGCTCTGCATTTTTTTAAACATATATGTATATAGAATTAGCAGATGGTAAACAATACATTATCTCACTCTTTCAAGTAAAAAAAATCTCTCAACAAAAATCCTTTATAAGCTTTATAGTTAATGTGCAACTGCAAGAAAAAATCCAAACATTTGGACATACCTATAAGTATGCTAAAAGAGGCAAAAGGTACACACCTAACTCTGAAACATTTCTTCTTTGTGTCTCCCCCAACCAAGTCTTATGTTTGGTACAACACTAAATAAGAACTGTGATAATTTACAACTTTTTATATGGAGGCAGGAGCAAAATTGTCAAAGTTGTACTCACATGTTCACATGTGAAAGAGAGACAGAATTAATCAGTTTAGCATACTACTCTGGCTTACCTCTGTAAGCTTACTTTTCTGAATTTCATTTCCTAGACTAAAACTGTAGCTCTTCGTATTTCCCGATGGAGAAAATCCCAGAATAAACTAAATACAAAAGACAGTGTCATTTCAGAGACTAGTTATTTGCATAACTTTTTTTCTTCTCCGTCCTACCATTCAGTTTGTTTAAAAAGTCTTACATGCATTGTACTATAGCCTTGGTTTTCAATTATACATCAATCAGAAAAATATATTCTGAGGTAAAAAAAAGAATAAAAGTCGATACAATGTTTTTGAATGTGAAATGAATTTTACAGTCATATCACACACAGAAAACTCTGCCTTATATGAAAGTATCTATGAACAGGTTTTGTTTAATATAACACATGAAAGCACATCTAAACTGTATATGTTGTTATACCCCGCATAAATTCTGTTACTACACTTTGCTTTGACACCATGTAACAAATAAACAAACTCTAGGTCAAATCTAAATACTCAAGTCTCATCTTGGTCCCTCACTGTCTCTTGGTCCAGCTTCATTTAGAGTGGATAAGGTGTGAGAGAAGAGTAAAGGAGCTCGACCTGCAGTTGGTATCTCCAGCAAAGAATATAATGTGAGACGTAAATTAAATTAATAGTAAAAAAAAAAAAAAAAAAAAAAAAAAAAAAAAAAAAAAACAACACCAAGAAAAACACAACACAAAAATAAGTCTATTTCCTTTTAGGTTTTCAATAGATGCCCCTAACAAAAAAGCCTAACAGTATTTCCTTAATCTTCCAGGTTCAGCTTCCACTGATCAAGGTAACACAGCATGATCACGCATATGTCATCATGCATACCTACATGCATAGGAAAAACTGTTAAAGTTTCACAAAGTTCATACTTTGAGCCATTCAAAATGGATTACTAGCATTTCTTCAAGTGATTTCAGGCACCAAATGCTACAAACACCTTTAAATCTTCCTGGTTTCAGCAATGATCATGTATTTACTGTAGTTTTCATTATATCAAAAATACTTCAGCTTCATTAGCAACAGATGAATTAATTTTTTTTTTATTAATCAAACGATCTTTTTTCCAATTTTTTATAAGCCCCAAGGTTCTTTCAGCAATATTGGCTCCTTCTCTCTTCCATAAAATTGTAATCAATCTCTATTATTGTCATGAAAATGGTAGTTGTCACTTTGCTGAGAAAAAAACAATCAATACGTCTTGCAGAGTAGAATAGGAGTTTAATGCAGTGAATTGATGTCTGTTAGAGAAATTCAGCTTGCCAGCAGTTTGGGACAAGCTAATAGAAAACCAGAAAATTCACTGAAGGTTGACAGATGAATACACAGACATGCCACAAAAATTAATATTTGGACACTTTGTATAGCCTGTCATTTCATATGCTGGAGAGAAAATAGATGTAGACAAGCATATCCCTCAGGAAATCCTTTTGGTTTTAAAAGGCAAAAGCCAAAAGCATGTAAAAATGAAGTCTTCACTGTATTATTTTTATGTTTATATGAGTTTCTGAAAAATAAGTATTCTGAAACAATCTTCCATTTAAATATTTTGCATCAGACATGATACTGAATATGAAACACTGCTGAGTGATAAAATAACAAAGTTTCTGAGGCAATACTGAATTCATGATCCTTCAGGATAACACCTCATTGCAAAATTAATCAGAGCATTACTTCAAAAATTAGTACAGGAACTGAACAATAGGACTGCTCACAAAATGTTCTGGATTGTGAAGAGAAAAAAAAACCAAAAAACAAACAAAAGCCCAAATAAAATTTTCATAGCCAATACCTAGAAAGAGATGCAGTCTTACATTTCATGACAAATGCAATACCCTCAAAAGAGCTGCTAGAATTATTTGAGCATTATTTAAAAAAGTTACATTTTAGGAACATAATCCTTCTTTCTGTCTATTGCCATCTGCAGAAGCTGTCAAAACACTCCACCTTCCAATTACACGCTTTCTGTCTTTCACTTGCTCCAACATAAGCCTATAATCTGTTTAATTCCCTTGTTTGGTTGGTTTAATAAACAATGCTTTTAAGTAGCAGGGCTTGATAAACCCAGCATCCACAACAAGCAAGCTGCAGTTATCCCTCCCTCCAGGAGAGCATCAGCGCCACTGACTGCAGAGACAACATGCTGGCCACAGCAGGAAGCAGCACAGGGCACCCAGCTTTGGAATTCTGTGGCACCACTTTCTGAATTACACACTTGCTGTGAAATCTGCTGATTCTACATTGGATATAAATGGGACACAGTCTTCAGGGTCCTGCCTCTGGGTCCCAGAAAGCTGGAAAAGGATGAATTTTAAGACCTCAGGTACCCACCAGGTCAAAGAGAAGCAAACAGGTCTTTAAATGCCTAAGGCAAACAGCTGATTGTGGTAAAAAGTTCATGCTGTCATTCCAGAGACTTCAAGTAAGCCTGGCATATGAGCTCTGTTTCAGTCAGAGAAACAGCTTTTTATCATGTGCAAAAGAGCATTCTTGGGCAAAAAGATGAGATGCTAAAGATGTCAGTAATTTTACATGGAAACACACATGTTTAAACATAACAGAACAGAAGGGACAACATTTAACAGCTCCTTTACTGTAAAGCTGAAATAAAACCAGACAACAGAGGTCTACAATAAGGTGGACATTGGAGAAAATCTTCATATTCTACTGCCATCACCATTCTGTCATGGATTTAAAAATACTCATGTAAATTAGAGTCTCCCTGCCACTGCTGCACTCCTTTCTGATGACATCAGAAATTTGATACAGGAAGTGAAAAAATGCTAACATTACTAAGGTTCGCCAAAAATAGGGAACTTAATCTAATTTTGTCCTAATTTGTAAAAGAATTTGACCTGATGAAAAATCAGGTCAAGTTTCCACCATGGCAAAATTTAAGTTAAACAATAAAAGGAAAATAAGCTTCTACCGAGACTGTGCCAGTCACAGTTTTGCAAGCCTAATAGAAAACAAACACTAACACTACTTGTAAAAGTTATTCATTCTTCAAAAAAGGAATGTCCTACTCCATAGGAATTTCACAACACCAATGAAAGAGGTCCCAAAAGCCAACTGTGTGGTCTTTATTTCACAACTGAGTTCCAACTGCTATTGTACATTACAGGATCATGCAGCTGATGGTAATGACAAGAAATCAGTGTTGCATGGCACTGTCAACTTTTCATGACTGCAAACATTTGTGGTTCACCCTAGGAAAGGTAAAGGGTTATTACAGAAGGTGATAGAGTATTAGCAGAGCTAGTTCAAAATAGGAAATGTTCTGTTATACACTGTCAAGTCTGATGCATCAGATTTGCATGTGTGGTGTGAAAATGAACACACATGTTATGCCCTGGGAGTTACAAATGTATTTTTGTCAGAAGTGCAAAGCAGAGTTTGGTGTTAATGCAAGCTGTTACAAAATTTATCAGAGCTGTAAGCAGTTGCAACATCACTGGCTCCACATGCGTGTATACACTGAATCTCTTTCATCAAAAGTTTACAAAGATATAAGCATAAATTCAGTATTAAGCATGGATATTTTTTGTAATCAGTATGTTGGATCCTGAGGGAAACATTCCCATTGAATTTTCCTTGGGCTTTCTAAGATAATTTGTGCAAGACTGATGATGAATTTGAACAGGTTTGAAAGCTCAGTCCCACTGAGGAAAAGGGTAATAGGTATTTCCCAATTAAACTCTTTCAGATTAGCTTACTGACAAAGGGACATAAATTTGAACGCACAGCATACATTAAAATTAGATGAGCTTCTACTGAAGATGGTAAATTTTCAGATGTTTTTTCTTAATTTCACTAATATTTTTCAGTCATTTCCACAGAAACAGCCAAAAATTTTGCCGTACTCATAGAACAGACCAACAAGTAACAGCCATGGCTTGGAAATGCCTTCCATCTTTATTGCTCTCCCCAGTCATCAAGTGAGAATTATACCATGTAAACCTTTCCAGCACTTGCCATTAATGCAAATACCATCAATTTGAATCTGTTTTGCTTTAAAGTCTTCTTCCTCATTCTCTAAACATAATCAAAATGTAGTCTGTTTTCTCTGAAACGTGAAACATTTCCAGGGTCTATGTGAACACTTTTTCCAATGAGACTCAATAAAATTATGATGCAAGGGCATGATCCTCTATCCACTGAAGTTAATGAAAAGTGTACTCTGTTTTAAACAGTACAGAAAGAATGTCTACAAAAAAATTAAATGCAGCCAAAACAGTGGACTTTCTATCTAATATCTGGCCTCATTTACCACAAGTGTCAGTCATGAGCATTAGATAAATACAAATGAAATGCCTTACAAAATTCCTGCAGCTTCATTTCCCGTGCAACTCCAATGTTCAGTAACATCAACAAATACATTTGCTTCAGGTGGAAAAGAGTTTTTCAAAAATACCAAGTAGGTATCATCTCGATTTCTCATTTTGCTATTGACCAAGTAATAACCGTTGACTGCTAACTACTGAATCGTTACTAGTTGAATTTGGATCTGATTTCTTTTATGAAATAGAATGCTTTATACCATACAGTTTTTCTTCTAAATAATCTCTTTCCCCTCACTTCATATTTGCAAATGAACTTAACTGATCAGCAGACAAGGGTTCATACGGTGTTGAAGAAAAACTTAAATAGAAAAACTTTCTAATTTCTTCTCAAAATCTTACCTTCATTTGCAAGAACAACCATCATAGGCACTTTGCATAACATGCCCTTTAAAAACTATATTTAGTTTTAAGAGCAATCTTTGAATGGATCCTCATTCAGGATTAATTTCTATTCCGGTTTTGTGGGAGGCATTACCTTTAACCTGTTTATAGAATAACAGCAAAGAAAGATGGTCATGTACACCCACAGCTATGAGCAATTAAAGACAGCAGTGATGCCTTCTAGCAAAGAATAAGTTGTCTTAGCTCTGTTTTGCTTCCCCATGAAGTGTGCTAACACTTCTCGTTTGGTTAAGAGATTTGAAGTCAAAGGATCCCCCAACTTGTGTGTTTGCATATTCATTGACATACACCAGAATGTTTCCCATTTTTATTTTTAAGGAAACTGTCTGCACTGACTAGTTAGGAATACAGAAAGGCATTTGACAGCAGACAGAATGGGCTAGACAACACTCACACCTCTGATCTAAGCTTCACTTTTTGTCTTCTCATAAAGGATGTTTGCTGCCTAGCCCAGTGCTGTCTCTTCTGTGTCCCTCTCCTGCTCAAGGCAAGTCAAGGAAGGCCTCCACAGACATCAGCAAGAGGAACCAGGACTGAGCACGAGGGACCAGCTTGCTAGGGCTCACCAGCTGCCTCCCTGTATCCATCCAGAGGGATCCATGAGCCAGACCTCAGCTCCTCCCAGAGAACAGATGGGTGGAGGAGATGGCCACTGGTGGTCAGAGATATGCACTTCATCATGTCTTTCACTTTCCCAGGAAAGTGATTTCAGATCTTAACTCTTTAAACACTGGGATGGCCAGATAAACCCACAACTTAGTAAACTTCTTTGACAGAACTTTTGCTCTGTATATTACTGAGAAAATTATAATGAAAATAATTTGCTGTTGTACAGTACAAGCTGTTATAAGCCATTTAGTCAACTGAAATATGTGAAAAATTCACCATAATCTCAAATTGCAGATTGGCATTTATTTTTAAAACAGTTTTGTGCAGGTAAAATTAGTAAATAAAATGTTTTCAATGCCTAAGGGCTCTAGCAGTCAGGTTTAGATTTAATCCTAGGTGACCACAATTAAAATTCAATTGATCACATTTTAAAAAATTTTCAACCTAAATATTTTGTGAATTTAAATTTGAAAAAGCTGAAATTAAACCAAGTTAACGATTAACTTCAATCTACATACTTTGGAACTTATTTTTTATGTATAGATATGCATACAAGATATGTACAAGATACATGAAGACAGGCCAAAAAGAAGCAAATGAGACCTCTCTGTTGATGCTTTCCACTGATTTTTAAGAGTCATTAGGATAAGGAAGAATGGATTCAAGAGTCAATATTAAACTTAACTGAGTATTTAGCCAGAAATTCAACGACTTTGATGGCCATCTGCCATTGTGCAGCTGCATTGGTTTGAGTACCTGCTGTGGACATCAAAGAAGGTGTTGTACAAGGAAAACCCTTAATATGCAGAGACACTGACACTGATCTTGCTAAGCACATCCTCCAACAAGTCAATTGCACAACCTGGAGCAGCTCAAGGCCAGTTCACAGTACACTTGGACAACTGTGTCACTCTAAGAGAAGTGTTTGGTATGTTAACAACGTTATCCTGCTGAAAATTAAAGTTTGAGTTAACCTAATATAGAAAGTTTTATTTCATATGAGATTTAATCATGGCACTTCAGATCATTAGGAATATGCCACAGCAAAGAGCAACCTAGTCCCAAAATTATCAAAATACCTTGCCATGGAATTAGGGCTTTCTTTATATCAGAAATAAAAAATACATACATAGGTTTTAAATAGACTGTTAGTCCAGAACCACAGACCAAAGAAAAATAGAAGCAAAGAAAGAACTTTTAGCAGGTTAAACAGGGAAATACACAATAAAGATGCCACAAAAGCTTTAACTTTGGACCACATATCTTCTTAAAACAAAAGAAAATATGTCCAAAACCAGAGTCAATTTACTATTCAATGCTGAAATTTTTCAAACATATTAATGTGATACTTACAGGACATTTTGATTTGGTGGAATCGAGACAGGTTAGATGCTGTAGTTGTAAATTCCTCTATTCTGTTCAGTACACTTTTTAAAGTACACTTTTTTTCAAGCATGAACACATCAAACATTAAATTCCCAACTTGAAATACGCATTAAAAAGTTGACTGTTCTGCTCTATGATAGCATCAATTTACCAGTAAATGTTGTTCAAATGATGTCATGAAATGCCACGAATAGAAATCTTTTCTATAATTTTCAAACTTAAATAAAATTCTAGTGAAGAAGGTAAATACAATATTAAACCACTTTAAGCATTAACTTCCTTTTCTGAACACTGGTAAAGCTATCCATTTTTATATGGGTTTATTCAAATTGAAGAGCAGAAGGATGCTCAAAGTTTATATATAGTGTGTGAGAATGGAGTGCTGCACTTATGTTATACCTACCTTGTGATTCAGTTCTTAAATCTATTACTTTACTAAATGTGACATGCTATGATTACTTCTCCTGAAAGGACAAAATAAACCTTGTATCAAAAACTTAACAGGCTCTTTGGTGTTCTGAAAAAAACGCCTGATCTGTGCCTCAAGCATCACTGATATGTTTCTTTCCTAGCTGCAAAGGAGGGGAAGGATTTTTAATTCACAGTTTGAGTCCTCACTACTTGCAGGAAGCCCACACAAGGACTTTTGCTTTTGTTTCACTAATAACAGCACGGAATACAAGGTGGTTGTCAGAGGCTCAGGGAGAATGCTTTCTGTGGGCTGCTCTCAGTGAGGCTCTGCTCCTACTGGGGGAGCAAGGGGAAAGGAGAGAAAGACAGAGAAAATGGCAGAGACCAATTAGTCAGCACAGCCTGTCAAGCAATCCAGCACTGGGAACCAGGAAGCTGCCTCATTGCACACCCAGCCACAGAAACAGCAGGTGGAAAAAATGGGTAATTGGTCAAAGTAAAATAGAACCTAAACGGCATTTCTCACACAAAGAAAATAAGATAAGGAAAGTACCTTTTTTATGCTGTTGGAAAAAAAAACAACAACACGTAAAAAGAGAAGAAATAACCATAAAGTTGGAATCTGATTAAGACCCTGAACCTGTGATGCTGACATTCTGTGGAATATGAAAAAAGCAACTAAGTAAACAGAGTCTTCGGAAAAGTATCCGTGCCAAGGACAGCACTGATCTATTTCTCTAACTTTCTTACATAGCAATCTTATCACTTTGCTCAATCTGCCAAAATAAGCTGTAAGAACAGTACTCCAAATGTGAAAAGTGCTGCAGCAAAGCCCTGCACATAATGCCTTCTCACAGAAAACTACAATGGGGAGAAAAACATTTAAATGTTGCAAAAATTATGTTGAGGAAATAATCTTAAAAAAAAAAAACAAAACAAAAAAAACCCCAAAACATCATAAGTGTGTGTGTGTCTACCACAGCAGCAGTTTCAGAAAGGACAAGGAAAAACTCAAACCTCCTTCTGCACCAATGCTTCAGGGAGAGAACCCCAATAAAGTGGGGTAACAATAGTCAGATATTTAAGGGCTCTGCAAGAGACTTTACTTTTATGTGTAGCATTCATTCAGGCAAAACAAAAGAATGAGGCAAATACAACTGATGTAATTAATTTTAATACTGAGGGAAGGAGAGACAAAACTGATTTGGGCTCACTCATACTTCTTTCATTTAAACAACTAACTTCCATGAAACAGTTCTTGGAAGAGCAGCAATTAATTCCAAAGAGAATTAATTTTTCTTTGCCAAATCAGATCAAAAGCTGTTCTTTCTCTGAAAGGTTATTAAAACTTACTGGACTTAAAACATCCTTCCTTGATCTCTTTACAAAGTCAGTTACAATCCTGCTTTAACTGCATGAAACTACAGTTTACTGTTCTTAGTCAGATAGTAATGACACATGACAGAGAAGACACAACAGTGTTCTCCCTCTATTTGCCTCGTTGTGATCTGCAAAGTAACAATTAAAGTGTCATTGGGAATGGATGATAAAAGCTGAAATTATGTTCATTTCTGAGTTATAAAAATAGAGTATAAACATAGAACACACAAACATCCATTATAACTAAAACCCTCTTTAAAATGTTCTCTCTATGCATTTCTCTACCTATATATTCCCTATTCCCCATAGGGATAGTCTCCATTTCCAATTCCACTCAATGTATATAATTTAAATTGGAACTGACTTTGAGTTCTTACAGATTTACAATAAGATAGTAAAACAATTTTCAAGTATTTTGACTCATTCAAACATCAACAACATTTGCAGGTGATGGGTGAAGCAAAATTATGCCAAAGCTGGGTAAAAAATTAACTTCAGAAAATTGAAGTTGTTGTTCAAGTCATGCTAAGTACATAATGCAATAGTAAACGTTTTTATACAAAGACTTGGCTTTATTTAGTACTTTGATTATTAAAAAGTTAGCCTTTTAGGGACCTAAATGGTTTGGAAGATATGTTATACTATTTCACAGAAGTATGGACTGAGGCAGTAAAAGAAAAAGAGCATCTTACATCATGGCTGTCTCTAAAATTAATTTTAACATCAAATAGATGCAAAAAACCATACACATACATATTTAAACCACTCTTTCAAAATATCAGGACATCTGTCTTGTAGGAGTTATTGCTCTTGGTGAAAATACTCACAGCAGAACAGGGTCTTCTGATAATTAGTTGAGTCAAAACAGGCCCACTTATTACAAACAACAGAAAATAAGATTATTTCTTACTTCTCCCTTCTATATTTTGAATTTTTTTTTTTGTTCTTGAACAGGGCATTCCCACTGTGATACCCTGAAAAGCTGAAATCTCTCCTGTGACGTTCAATCATAATATCACCAGCAGATTAACAATACTATTTCTGACTCAAAAATTTACCTACAGTAAGTATAGAACTGTAAAAGTGGTATCTCTCATGATTACTACAAAACTAAAAGACACAAGCAGGCTACAAGCATGCAACAGAAGCCCTACTACCCGTGATTAACCGAGTAGAAATTAGTATTCTCACATGGTGCTTCATTGCACACTTGCAAGAAATAATACCAAATAATTCAATAAAGCGGTAATTAAAAACCTGTCTCAATTCTCCTGGTACTGTGGCAATCATGCTCCCACAACCTCGCAGCTGAGCACGGAGCACTCAGCTGCCTGCACTGCACTGCAAAGAAACAATCCACCCACCACTGACTCCTGTTGTTTCATAGGGGATCCAATTACTGATATCGTTCTGACACCAGAGATTAGCTGATTGCCAGTTCAGTGTGCTTACAAAATCTTATGTGTCACAGGAGGCCCTTTACTTGTTTCTGTAAGACAAACAGTGTTTTTTTTTAAATCTATTAAAAACCCACTAGAATATATTCTCTCTCATGTGTAGCTCCTCAGCCTCATCCTGTTGGACTCAAAGCAAATTCCTCCTCTAAAATTGTCATAGAACTACAGTGTAGTGACAGTAGCAGCAAAAATGCACTTTTAATTGTGCTTTTCAAAGAAGAGATTTAAGAGAATCAGAAGCTATATATGCCACTATTTTAGCACTCAGAAAGACTGCGGATCTTTGCGAAGTCAGAGATCACAATTAAATTTTTTCTAATAAAAACATGGTAATGGAACTTTGCACTGCTCTTTTTCCAAATCTAAGAGCATATTGGAACAAGCACTTGCGTGGAAAACAATGGTTTGGTTTTTGTTAGAAAGTGTATTTCTAATCCCCAATGCTGTAAATAAAATTCATTAGGACTGTATAATATCAGTCAGTTAAATTCTATTACCATTCAAAGGAAATATATTAGTGGGGCTCCAATACAATTTTCCTGTTACAGCTTGTGAACTGAAACAAAAAGAAGAAATGGAAAAGCAAAGTACAGATCAGACAAATTAATATTAAGGCAAGAAAGGTCAGATACAAAGCAAAAATAAGGAAGAAAGACAGCAATGAGCAAAAAATACTTCTATTTTCTCACCACCAACACCAATATTCTTACAGGCAGACATCCTAATGACTCTGCTGGTTATTCAAGTGCTTAGGCTGTATCTACATATGAGAAACCAACCCTTTTTAATGCTCCAGTGAACTTTACCATCCATTCTAGAAAACAGTGTCTTCATCAGCTGCGACAAGACATATTTTATTCCTTTGAATACCATAGGATTTTACTGTAAATAACACCATCTCTAGAGAACAGCAGCTCAAATTGATGTGGGAAATGATGTAATGCTACATAGATTTAGAATGAAAAGGACTTTATTTATTTATGCTGTGATATGAAAAAAAAACAGAAGGGCATTTTACAATCTCAAATTTTATTAATATCTACAAATCTTCTTTAAATAAAAATGGAAGTTAACCTATAAATTTCTGAGATTTAATTTTATCTAATGACAATATGCAATTTTTGTTTCAAATTATTAGAAAAAGATTTCATTCACAACATATGAAAAAAGAATACTGCCAAATAACACAAAACCAGGGCTAAGATAGTATTAAACAGACATGTTGCATTTTAATTTAATACCCTTCATGGGAAAATAAAGCTGTGGAAACTTACTGGTCAAAAGTATATTTAGGTTTTAACTCATACCCTAACAAGAGCAAAGTAAGAAACACAATCATAAAACAGATCAGGGTAAAGAAGCCACTGCAATTCAAAGTTTTTAACCTCACTACCTCCCAAGAACAGCATAAAAACAGAGCTGACCCTGACAGGGTGGGAAGCCATGAGCCATCTTTGCCACCCCTCTGCTCACAACAAGGACCACTAAACTGCTCTGACGGAAGTTTGCCTAACTCCTTCCCAGAATCTTCAATAGGGACGCTGCAGCATCTCCAATCCATCAGCTGCTGTGCTTCACTAATTTTACACTTAAAATGGTTTCCACAAAGTCTAACTAAAATCTCCCTCACTAGAATGTAAAAACATTATTATTCTTCTCCTGTTCCCCATAGACAAAGGGACAGTTTAGTACTTTCCTCTTCACAACAACCTCTCATGTATTTGAATCTCAATGTGAAACCTTTTCTTCAATTGACTAATTCTTTGGATTTTGGATTTGGGGAAAGTTTTCTAGAATGCTGACCATGCTGGTTGATTTTTCTCAGACTCACGTGGAAGTCAGATCAACTAAAGTATGATAAGGAACTACAAGCACACTGTTAACTTCCACAGCACCGTCCTTTCCATGCCAACATACACAGATGGTACCAGCCTCCTGCACTTAGAGCTTTGTGAGTGCTGATGTTCTTCAACTAAAACTGTACCTCAAAACTTTTTACTAATAAAACTGTTGAATGTGCAATAAAGAGAAGCATATGCCTAACTTAAAATCAATTTAAAGCCCTAAACCAAACCTCTTTAATTTAAATTTTGCACTCTGTTTTTTGGTGCGACTTACCATTGCCATCTCATATCACCTGGCCAAGGCACACTACTTCTAAACAGTGTTATTTCATTAGGTAAGTACTTATTAGGTTGACAGACATTTGGCACGCACACATTACAAGTTGCTGTGCAAAGTCGGGGGAACAAAAACAAACACCATGTGTTCATACACCCGAAGAAAGTTAAATCTATTAAATAAGAAATATAAGGAAGAGCATTATCTTATGAAGATAATAAGATCCTTTTGAAAGAAGTGACAATGACAGTGAGCCATAAGCAACAAAAATGTTCTAGATTGGAGGGAATCTCTTGCTCCTTAAATCTCATATGGATTGGATGTCATTGCTCCCCTGGCTCTTGTTAAACATTATCAGCTAAACTTGCTAGACAGTGTTCCCAAGGCAGGGCTCCTGAAGCATTGAACCTAAGTCATCAAAATAAAAGTGAAATTACTAAAAATTAACCACAGGTGAGTCCTCACTGAATGTTAATTTTAAACTACATTATTGAATTACATCATCCATCATTGATGAAACACTGAGCCTCTGACTACATACCCTTCAGCAATTCAATGTGTATGTGATTAGGAAGAGTGATTTTTTTTTTTTCACGGAAGCAATAGCTCTATTTTGATGCTTGCTCCAAGTATTTTATCATCCCATATCACCATTATTGTGACTTCAGCAGAGCGTCCTTGCTCGTCAAGGTTACCCAGGAACCCTGAGCAGATGTACCACAAAATAGAAATGTATGTATGAGATAACACATTCCAAGTAGGTTTGCCATTCTGTGGCATGAAGCATTTCCAACCACTTATCAACTGTAGAGTTGCTATTTGCATTTTGTACTCTATACATGAAAGCGCTACAGCTGCCTGTGGCAACAAAGGAAATGCAAAACTTGCTGGAAGAAAATAAATAAAATAAAACCATTTCCTGTGGGACAATTCAAAGTCTCACCTCATCATCCTGAGACATCAGGGATTCTCTGTTGCCTCTGTTTTTTATTAATAATGCAGCAACAGTCTTTCAACCACTCTTTCATAAGAGGAGCTTTTCCTTTGGAGGTGATATGAGTCATGTGAGTACCTCAGTCATCTGGAGTCAAAGGCTAAAAACTGATAGAGGTTCTCACTATCAACCAGCCTATAATTTGGCACCCAGAGAAGCAGTAATAAATGAGTGTTTATCTACTCAATGGGGAATTTCATTTCACTCTCTGCCCCCAAAGTCATTACCTGCACAATAGGAACGAGCAATGGAAATTCACAACATAATAAACTATTACAGGCTTACTGCTTAAATAGCATCTCAAAATAATTTTCTGGACCGGAAGCTATAAGCCAGCTGTGCTCCACTACCTAAGAGAAATTTGTTGATATGATGAAACAAAAGGTATTTGCATCTCCTAAAAACAGAGAAGCATTTTGTACTCCAGATAAACAGTTTCTTTGGTTCTCTGTATTGTTTTCCTTGGTGAAGAGAAACATTAAATAGTCCTAATTTTCTTTTTTAGAAACCATTTCAATAGAGGTTTCACTAAGCAATATTTGTATAAGTCTTTTTATCTAACTGAAAGTTAAAAGACGTTTTCTATCTTGTTGGAAAAAAACTTATGCGATCAAAAGGATAAGTAATAAGAAAATATTGCTCAATTAACTTGGTATACCATTTACACTTAAGTATATTGCCAGTAAGTAAAAAACCAATACTTTTGGTGTAATATATACGCAAAATCCTGCACAAAAACTTACTCTGAATAATAATTTTTTTCTAAAATTGGTATCTTACTAGAAGAAGAAATGAAAATATTTTTAAATATATCAGCACTTAAAATTGTCAAAATTCATATTTTTATTCAGTATTTTTGTGGAATGTATTGGGGTATCATTTTAAAACTAAGATATTAAGAGACAGTTTCAAGCAATACCTCTCCACTGCCTTAATCTTAAAAACTAGTTTCTCATCACGGTTATATTTGTTCAAGCATGAAAAGCATAATATTTTTCCCCTTTTTTTCACATTCTGTTGAAATATTTCAGTCTAGAAATCTCAGATTATCTAGTCCAGTACTGATACGACTGACTGTGTAGTCATCCTGTGATCCTATGCGAGGAAACACAGCAAGAAAATTATGTAGTCATTAAGGGAGCAACAGAAGCCACTTACATAAATTACTATACAGTAATTCAGAAGAATATGAGGAGAAGAGATGCTTGAGGTTTATGCTTCTTTATTCTGTAAGCCTTGAATGTATTATCTGCCCAAACCTTGGGAAAGAGACCACCTGGTACGTCCTTTTTAAGCTTAAGTGAGCAAATCAGTTTTTCTGATTTTTTCTAAAAATCTTTTTTTTTTTTTTGAGCAGATAATATGGTATCTACAGTTTCTTACTACTGTAAAGTGACTGAACTAATATCCTTTAATATTAAAATAAGCAAGCATCCTAGCTCACAATGGGGATTTTCTGTGTGTTTTCTTAAGACACAGGGGAAACTGGAAGTGAGGATACCATCCTTTCTCTGACCAAAGGAAAGTAATTTCTTCTAAGAACATATTTGGTTTAATGAAAATAGTATTTTTGCTTTCCTAAAGCGTACTGACATGATAACTTACTCATTTTAATTTTTCCCTGTCTCTAGGAAAATAAAGACCACAGAAACGAGCAGACAGCTCCAGAAAATTTGCAGTGAGAATCAAGTCCTGATCACAGAAGGACCAGCTACTGCACAAGTCATACAAGTCTCCCCAATCTGGTTGATTTCAGTCACCAATGGAAACTCACACCCTGAATTTTTCAGCCTTGCCTTCAGGTTCAGAATAGAGACAATTGAATTATTTCACATTATTCAAATTATTTCTCAGGCAATAAAATTAAGTCAATTGGGCGTTTCTCTCCAAGCATCAGTGAAGAGTGTTCCCACCATGATGTTTACAGATGTCATTCTCAGCAGAGGAGAACACAACCTCTCTGCAAGTTTCAGAGCATTCCCACATCATCGGCCTTTGTTCTCTGACAGTACAGAGTGTGGAAATAATTTTTCCCTTTTTTGTGCACATTTTTTGACTACAGGAATAGTGGATTTCAGTCTCTACCTATGAAGTATGCACTTTTCACTGACCACAAAATTGCAAAAGTTTCTCATTGCACCTGATCATAATTGTAATAGCATAGAAACCAGCATATTCATTAAAAGTATCAGAATTGCTTATGAGGTCTGGCTTGTGTTTTTCAGAACTTGACTCAAATTTTTATCAAAATTTCATTTTTAGCAATCACTGACTTGTGATTTATCAGAATATATTTATGCTTCAAATCAGCCTTCTATCTCTGTGCTCTGATACTGACAATCTGAAATGGGACTTTCACTAACAAGTCATCAGAAAGGCTGAGGGAGATACAGGAAGGTGCAGCAGAGAGCAGGAGAAGAACAGGATCAGACCTCAGCATTTATTTTGTTGGTGAGCCTGAAAATTTAATGTTGCTCAAAGTCTCTGAAGAAGAGCAAAAGGAGTAGAAAAAATATCCCTGATATTATTCTCCTAGCAATGATTTCAGGGAACACTAATTAATTTTTCTCTGCTAAGAAAGAGGAGTGGACAACCTAAATTTCAAAATCTTCAAAATATCTGCATGATTCAGATGGCTGCATGCATGGAGGGCAAACACTGACATTTGTTTTGTATAATAGTGCATGTCTTGAGATGAATTGCCACTGGAATATTATTCCCACTCTGCATGTCAAACATTAATATAAAATCAATATGGAGCCACATTCCCAACATTTTTCACGCACCTGTGTCACCTCCCTGGAGGGTTTTGCCACACTTGGCTCCCCCAGGACATGGGAAGAGGTTCACTGCAATCTTCCTGTTCAGCACAGCCTCCGAGCATCGGCAGTGGCTCAGCAAGACCCCTGCATCTGTGGAGGGAAAGTGCAAGGTGAGACAAAGGTGACTGGTGGTAAATTTGCTGCTCTGTCAGCAAGTCCTGAAAAATAGAAAGCAAAAAGGGTGTCTTCCACAATACAGATGACATCTTCATTTGGAATTATACAGTTGGAGTTGCTCTGTGACAAAGACACGTTCCTTGCTGTCTTTAGACATGATAGGAATACACCCACAAGAACAGCTAACCTGCAAAATACACTTAGGCTCACACAAAAGCTTGACTTCATAGCTCCCAATTTTTTTCCCTGAAAAAAACTCCTTTTGAACTCACAGTAAATTAGCCTTAATTGCACAGCTGAACTAGTTCTCAAACAGGCTCTACACTTCAGTTTACTTCATGATCAGACATTGTCAAAAACATTAGTTAATCAAACGCATCACAGTTTGGAGGAAAGAAAACTCCAGAAAACCACACCACACTATTGCTTTTTTCAAATAGGACGTAGCAGATCTCCCTCCATGTTTATACTCTCCTGGAACACTGCTCAGACAGCTGTTTTTGAGCTCAACATTCCAAAACTGCCAGTCTCAGAGGAGCTTTGTTTTTCCAGACAATGTGCATCCTTGTGAATCATTGGCACCTTTAAAACATGAATTTTAAAAGATTCCTATCTAAGTTAAAAGTTATTTAAGGATGCAGTTCTAAAATGTTTCTTCTGGATCAGGTATAGGTATGCCAACCTGTTTTAATGTATATAGTCAGAAAGCTACAATAGTCTATTATCCTAAATTGAAATTGCAGCAGCTAAGGCCACTGCTTACTCCTCATTGCTGATATACAAAATCATTGCTCCTAAATATGGTGACCTAGTGCTCAAAAATACACTTGAATTCCCATCTGGATTTTGTTCCTGGATATTTTGCTTTATGGAAAGGAGCTGAGTTTCCTTTTTCTCCATCTCAAACTTCCAAAACTCAAGGCAAACATTTTTCTGAGGCCTGTGAGAGAAAACCACAGCTAATTTCCATGATACAGATGGGGAAAATGATCATAACCACAGCTCCTTACCTTCACTGGCTGCAAAAGATAGCACACTCAGTTATCACTGGCAGGATGTTAGAAGTATTCTAGTCCAATGAGATCAGGGAGGGGACTATTCAGAGAAGCAGCTCCTGCATACCTCCTTACTGAAGGTGAAGAGTCAAACATGATCCCAATATCATTGGAAAAACATGGCAATTTCTATTGTGGCTTCTACTGCTAAGACTCAAAATGAAAACTTGTTATCCTAGTCCAAAGTATTTGTCTATTTTCGAAAACAAGATTTCAGAAGAAAGGGGGTCTCTGTGGAGAGATGACAGTAGGTTTGGTCTCATCTGTGGATGCATACTGGCAGCAGATCCTGTATGGGGATGCCAAGTGAACTCACAAACTTGTGGGGTCCCATGTAATTTATTGCCTTCAGTTTCACAACACAAGAGCTTTTAGAACCAGTAACCCTATAGACTAAGACCCTATAAACTAAGGAAGCCCAAGGCAAGTTGAAAACCTACTCAGTTTGTGTTGGGTAATAGCACAAAACACAAAGTCATCTAAACATGGTGCCGCTCACCCATCTCCTTAGGGCATGAGACCTTTTGTTTTAATTGACGCCTGTGATGCTTCTGAAAACATATTAAAACTTATCAAAAATTTGAGAGGATCTTATGAATCAGTGCACAGACTAGTTTTTTCCAACAAGCACTGACATGTGACTTTGTTCAGGATGGCTGGTAGAAGAGGGTGAGTGTATGTTATAGACCGATGACTAGACAGAAGTTTGGCCAAAAGAGCTTACGGTTATAAAAAGAACCATGTCTTTCATAGTCAAGAGTATCCTGTATTATAGGTGCTTATAAGAACAGCCTCCACAGAAAAAAATCTCATCAGAGCCCATTTTATAGGCTTTATATTAGTACAGGACCAAACAATCCCATTCTTGAATCAAACCAGCAATTTCAAACAATAAAAGCTTTTCAAAACTCAGTGTTTAGACACAATTCTCCTTCAAACTTAGGCTGAAACTTGGTCTACTTCTAAAAAAACCCAGAGAATCAAATATCTCAAGCAAACATTACTGTATAATGTAGGGAATTTATAGAGATATACTCAACATTTAATTAAGTAAAATAATCATCATATCTTTTATTAGCCAAATTTTCTGAGTACTCAAAGCTCCCACCTAAACCCCACTTATTGTGAGCTGAGAAGTTAGTTAGTTCTTATTCCTAGGAGGCATGGGAATTCCTCTGCAATCTATTGAAAATATCATTTGTCTGTGTACTGGTACTTACTTAACTAAAAGAAAGCTATTGAAAGAACCAATTCTGCTGGTGTTAATTTGCTACAACTTTTTTTTCATGCATGAACAAAAAAATTATTCTTCTATCCCAGTAAAACAGAAATACAAACTGCAGGAAACAATTCCTTCAGTCCTCATGGAATAGGTATTAAAAGGTTCAACAAAAGGTATTATCTCAGACTATACATTTACTATTAAATTATTTATGAGCTGCTTCTATTGTCATTTTTACTTCTGTTACCAGAAATTAAAGCAAATTCTAAATTTCTAAATATACCATGTCTAGGAAAAAAAATGGTGTTCATAGGCACCAGGATTCACTGCAGTCCCAAAGGAATTTTCATGATCTCACAGGTATCTTCAAGTCCTAGAATTTGCATTCTGCTTCTCAGCTCAGCTTGCAGATGTTTAAAAATACATGCAACAAGACAATTCGCTTTTGGCTACACATCTAAGAGGCTCAAACATCTGAATTATTCTGTCTGAGGTCAACTACAATTTGTCTGCCAAATTAGGTTGAAATCAAGCTAGGAAGACCTAAGAAATACTAAGATCTTTGGTGCTTGGGAACTTGGGGCTGTTTCTGACCAATGTGAATCATCTCAGATCTTCTTCCAGGAAAAGGAGGCATTTTCAGGAACCAGATATGAAATATAAGCTTACAACTTCTGAATCTCTAGGCTTCAGTAATTTAAATTTTGCTGTGCAAACACATAAAATGTGGATTAGAATAGCAAAATTTTGTAACAGTGTTCCTTGGATTTTGGAATTCTAGTAGACAAAGGAAGCACGTGCCATCATATGCACTTGCATTCCAACAAGATTTGCAATAAAGACAAAATGACACGTTTCCCTGGGCTTTAACAATCCATATTGCTGTACTGTTTAATATAAACAGAAAACATTTTACAGGAACTCAGGTTCAAGGCTTAAAAGAGGTATACATCTAAGTGGTATAATTCCACCAAAATGTTGGATGCAGTACTAATTATATATATATATACCAAGAGAATCAATGTTCATCCCAAAATATATGGGCTATTTTTTACACAATCCAAAATTATGAACTGGTAACTCAAGTAAACTTACTATTTTTACTCTAAAATAATTTTCCACAAATATCTAAGTTATGGAGGATATTTCATATAACTATCTCCTGAAACTTTTCAATGCAATTAAGGTAGAGCTAAAGAGAACTCAAGTGATTCTCCTCCTCAGGGATTCATGTTTAAGTAAATTCCCAAGCCACAACCTAAAAGCAATCTTTGCAGTCTATTTTCTTGGAACAGATAACACCAATATTAAAACTAGTCTTGGGAGGGGACAACTTGAAACAGAATTATCCATAAATGAAAATGCTAATTAAATTAGCATTTTTTTCCGTTACTAAATATACTAAACTTCAAAGTCCAAGAAGGGATTTTAAAAATCTAAAGTAGCTATCAACCTTCAGTCCTGTTAATGTCTCTCCCACTCACCAAAATCCATCCCCACCAGTTTCCGAGTCTTATCTTACTTCTTCCAGGAACTGAGAATAGAATAATGAAAGAACAGTGAGGAATGGACTGAGATGCACTGGTAGATATTTGTTTTAAGACTGAAGAACTCAACAGCATAATTTACTAAGTGCCAGCCACATTTTTTCAGAAATAACCAGCATACTACCATAAACCTGGAATTTAAGCTTCAAATATGTTTTAATGGGCTGATTCTGAAAACATTGAAGACTGCTATCGATCAAGAAGCTACGGGAAAAAAAATACTAACAAGCAATTTCTGGTATTTTTTCTTTCCTAATTATTAAACTTTTAATAGAAAATTAAACTTTAAATATATTGTATTCAGCCAAACCCCCTTTCTGTGCCAGTACAAAATAAAAAGAAAAAAACTATCAGTGAGAGAAAGAGTCAGATCTATTAAATCTATCTTGTCTGACACAAAATTACAAGTGTGACGTAAAAATCTGCTAGCCTGACACAAAATTAAGCTGCTCCTGGTTTAACTTTAAAGAACAGAAACCATCTCAAATGCAATAGAGGAAACCACAGGATGCAGTTTCTAGAAGCACAAAAGTGGGATCCAAGATCCCAGCTGAATTCATTCTGTAAGCACGGAATGCGGTGATAATGATGTAACCGAATTCCTACAAGAGACCCGGAGCTGCACAAAGAGAAGACAACTCTGGTAAAAGATCCAAGATTTTTGATCACTACAGGTTCCTAATGAACACCTGTGCATTGCCTCCTATGAAAATCAGAGCAAGGGCTGAATACTATAATTTAAGAATTCATTTTCAATGCAACTTTTTAAAAATACAGAACTAAACAGTGAAATAAGCATCTCATTTCTGAAGAAAAAAAATCCAAGCCCCATGACCTGCACAAATAGTCCTGCCAGTGCTTTGTATGCATGTCCTTGAACATGGCTCAGAGCAGGCAGTCAAGGAAGATTATAAAACTAGGACATATTCCTCCCACTTTCTGGTTAAACTGGAGATTTAAAGTTAACTTGAATGAAGAGGGTACATGATGACAGTTACATTTTACAGCCACTGTGATGTCTACCCTCCAAGAACCTCACTAATTCCATTTTTAACTTACACCTTTGTCCTCCTTAATTTCCTCTGGCACTGAGTTCCACAACTCAGCTTCACACTGCCAGAAAGGGTTTTAAAACTTGTTCTTCCTGAGCAGCAGAAGAAACATTACCTGGTTCTTCTCTGGTCACCTTCTCCTCAAAATGTCCTCATGTAAGGAGAGAAATCTCAACTAACTTTATCATAGGACAGAGAGACTTCTCTGCCCCCACCCCCCCAAATTCTTGTTTCAACCCATTCATCCTGGGAACACAGCAGTAAATTCCTTTTCTAAGAAACTCTCTCCTCCCAGCACACTCCTGCCAGAAGGCTTATGACTACTCTAGCAGTCAACTCTGCTATGTTATTTTGGTCCATGAGTCTTTCCTGAGCTGACCCTCTTTAAATTAAAGTTATGACTGTATTTAAATTAACCATAGCATTTCTGAGCATTTGAGCATTTAAATCAGCATGCAGGAAAGCCTTCTGACCTGCTAGTTGATTCCTTTACCTTAACAAATATTCAGCCTGGCCAAAACTGCCACTTTATACACAATCCCAAGAAAGCTGATGGCTCAGCAACCTGCTCAGAAGAGGTAAAAAAACCCCTCTGAGAAACAGAGCATTTATCCTGAGCCAACCAAAAAGAATAAAATGGAAGGAAAGGAGATTGATGGAGAATGATCAAGTTCAAAAATAAGACACAATTTCTTTCAATTAGAGAGAACTGATGATAACTTAACCAATGGCCAAGGGAACACATTTGTCTATATTTCACCAGATTCACTGAATCACTTAGTGTGACATGGAAGATATGATAGTTATAATGAGATGGCTTTAAGAAGGGAAAAAATAAGATGGAACAGTAGAAAACAGCATTGGTTAGTGAGATTTGCTAAACTAAGAAATTGTCCTCTCTGTCAATGCACTTTACATTTCTGAGAATATTTAAAGAAAAACAATAGTGGAAAAAAAAACATTTAAGGAGAGAATTCCACATGGAGGAGGGGGAAAAATTAAATAGATTTTCTAACAAGTTGCTCTCCCTTTCTTCTAACAAAAGCTGTACAAATCTGACCTCTGCCTGAAACAACCTCTGCAGAATTACAAATGCTGATGGATGGCTATCATATACTCACCAGGCAGAGAGTCCTGTGGAACACGGATAATTTGAGGGATGAATCACATTAGCTCAAGTTGCTTCAAAGCCCCCTCCTCTCTCTCTCTGATTCACTCCAAGGGCACTATCTCACATGAGTGCAACATTCCAGAACAATGAAATTAGTAAAGCAACAAAAGAAAAACTCATAAGGACAGATTAAAAAAAAACAAAACCAAAGCAAAATCCTACACAGAAGCAGAACCAAGGCTGCAAAATCACTTCCTAAATATCTCTTCCAAAAGAAACATTCAGAGAAAGTTAACATTTGCTTCCTACACCCTGAAAGTGCCCTGCAGTGGCACTACCATAAGTTAACACTTCCATCTCTACAGACATGTGTTAGGACCTATCACGTGAGTATCTAAGTGAATGATATGAAAACTGTTATCCTTTTTTTCCCTTAGTGTGACTCATGCCAGCTGGACTAATCTAAATATTATTAAACATCATTAAATATATTAAGTTTGAGCTTAAATTGTGCCAGCAGAGCTAGTTCAAAAAGAACATTAAAATAATATTTTAATTAATTATGTTCCCAGGCTGTGGCGATGGGTGCTACCCTCACTACATACATACAAATTTTTTACATACAATTATTTTCCACAAATGGATAGGTATGTCTACCAATCCTCCTGGCAGCATTTCCACTGCTGGTTTGTGGTGCAATATTTAAAAGTCAGGAAATTCTATAATATGCTATAAAATTTAGGAAGTATCTAAGTGCCTAGATCACCTTCCCAGGGGACTTTCCACATTTACCTGACTGTCCAAATTTTGTTGACTGTCCCTGGAAAGTGACCTGCTTTCTGTACTGATAGCAGTATAACCCTACTTTTATTCTGGCATCTCTAAGAGATACTCAAAGCAGCACTTACCAGGCATGGTGCTGTGGAAGACCAATTCTAGGACCAGAGGGATTCTTTTACAGCAGTAAAAAACTACTGAAAATGGCTTTTGAATATTATGGTTCCTACATCGTTTCAACATTCAATATTTTTTATGAATATTCTAAACTTATACCTGTGTATATGTACAAATACCTGTATATGTACAGCAAGCTGTAGCAATTGATGTGTTTTGCAGTTGGTTTTGATGTTGTTTTTTTATGAAATAATGATGTTTATAGTCTTAGAAGCTTTTCAACAGTGACAAATACAGTATTTTAAAAAGTCAAATTGTGTATTGCATGTCAAATCTAGCATGCCTCTGGGAGGACAAATCAGCATGTGTTACACTTTCAAGTCTGCAAGCACAACTGTTAAGTATATTATGATCAACAGGAGGAATGCAGAGTACATCAAAGGGAAAAATAAAACTCCTGGTAGACAGTAACCATTTTCTTCTTTTCTGTAAGTAATACTAAGATGCTGGAAATTGCTCATACTTAAATCACTATTAATTAAAATAAGCCTTAGATACTTCTTCCTCAACACCTTACTCCTTTTCTTCTCTCTGCTTCCAAATCAAGACTGGGAAAAAATGAAATGTCTGTGTAATGGAGACCTACATAACCTACAACAATTTGCATTTAGAGGTAAATTAAATTTATTTGGTTGATACCATAATGGCGCTTAAGTTTTGGTAACTTTTCTAAAGGTTATTGAATTTTTGTATGATACTTTAGAAAAAAATTTTTGCTAAATGCAGAGTTCAAATTCCCTACTTGTGCATATGCCCTTTTCCAGCAAAATAACTTTTCTCATTCAAATTAACCAGACACTTTGTTCTCTGCTCCCACTTGTCCACACAAAGAGATTTTTTTCTCTAAAATATCAGAAGTGCCTCTCATCTGAGGTATGAAGTGAAGGAATTGATTCCAGCTGAACTTTACCTAAATCAACCAGCAGTGATTCCAGTTTCCACAAACAGCTGATTTCTGATCTTTGCCACCACTTAGTTTCTCTGGAGAGTTTTCTCAGCAGCATCACACAGCCACATGCTCACAGACATGCCCACCAGATGCACAAGTGGCCTTGGGGAGAAAATCAGACTCTGGGTACAATATGGAAAATAGAAATATTCCTGTGCACATGTGACAGGACAGAGAAGGCAGAGAACACACAACCTCTGCCCAGGTTTCCCTGGATTCCTAAGGCATTGGTCAGAGGGATAGAACAGGACACCAGTCTGAGAAGAGGCACACAAATGCAAAAGGATATCAACTAGCTGGTCTTCTCATTCTGGTTTAGCATCAGCATGGATCATTATATTAAGTTGTGAACTTCCCACCTCTCCTGAGTGTACTATTTTTTCTTTGTTTTTAATTTCTCAATAGATTTTTTAAAATTAAGGAGCTGAGTTGCAATCTCGTCTAGTTTCTGTATTCTAAAGGTTAATACAGAAAAAAACATCCAAGCGTCACATTAATGTAACAGCAGCAAAAATCAATCCAGCATGAGACTGAAAGCACAAAATTCACCCTTAATTCCAATTATGGCCTGTTGTATAAGTTTTAAATTTTATGCAAGGAATTTATACAATCTTTATTTCCCACCTCCTAAACCTTTTGAGGAGAAAGAAAAAAAAAAGTAAAACAGAGAATTGGCAAAGAATTCTCTTTGTCACTGATACATGATGACCTTCTTCTAAGAACTTTCTTGGAAAAAACTTCATACATGTTTTCCTGAAATATTCTAATGTCTACATCAGAAGTTGTCAGTGTAGGGACAACGCTGTGAAGGATAGAGAAACAATACAGATTAAAGGGAATAACAACCTAGACCTTGTTTGCCATATGGGTAAAACACACCAAAAATATTTTGAATGCAGTAAAGTATACATATATTTTGCCACAGTTAATATCTAGTGCGAGTTCATGGCTTAGAAAGAGTCTTTGTGCCATCCTTGAAATTACCGCATTCAAAAGGACAAAAATAGGGGTGGAAAAACACCTTTCAAATGCATTTCACATTTTCTTCTAGTCCAAAATTACAATTACTACACACTTTATAAGCCTGCAGCCAGTTTTAGTAAACTGCTATTTACAGGTCTTGCATGACAGCCAACAGATGAAAGTGGTGAGTGAGAGCTCTCATTCAGTGCTGCTGGCAACCCACTGCCTTTCTCATTTCTTTCTTCAGAAACAAAGATTAGGTGGGGGAAAATAAGGTAAAGGGTTATTTTTAAAAGTCCTTATTTTCAAATCACTATCCAGGAGCTGTCTGAGTTGGCCTCTTATTAGTTGTCTCTCATCTTCCACCTCTGTCTCCATAGAAACCTTGCAAGAGCATCTCCTGCCTCTCTAGCCTGAAGTCTTCAGATGTGGCTGGTGCCAAGCCTGGCTGGGCAGGCTGGGGGAGGATCATGGCAGCAGCCCTCCAGTGCTGAGGTTCACGATGCTGGCCCCCTGTCACAAGGAGACCTTGTGTACCAACTGGAGAAGTCACCTCTAACCCATTGCACGGACTGTGGCTGACAGCTCACCCCAGTCCCAGCTGCTTCCCCGTGCTCTATCACCCTGCAGAGATGGATACATGGATTGGAATGAAGGAAACACCTCAGACCTCATAAACCAAAACCCCAAAAGCTGGAAAATAAGTGAGGTGGAGGGATACTGAGCCACGTAATCAGAACAGGGAAAGCCAGCTGGCTGCAAAGTGGGGCACTTCTCAAACTCTTGCCCAACTTTCCCTGTTTCTAGAAAAATGCAGGGGACACTATCAGAAAATGGATTTTAAAAAAAAGAAATCAGTCTGAATATTCAGAGATACATTGGAATACCACCTCTACTGTGGAAAAACACACTCGGAAAGTCTTTCCTCTATGGTGCTTTCTATTTAAATCTAGGAAAAACCCACTTTTTTAATGTCAATCACTTGTTTTAGAGAGAGACATACTGAGAATTAACTTGTATTATTTATTTGAATGGCCTCCACATGAATAAAATGGTACTTTTTCTTTTACCTGTTTCAACTTTTCCATTATTATTATCCCAACTGGAATATACCAAAAAGGTGTCATTTTGAGACGAGATCTATGAGTCACCAGGTGGCCAAAACTGACTAGTCAAATGCAAAAGAAGTTACTGCTCTCTACAGATTGCCCAAGGGGACTACTAAAAACTCTAAGCTGGGGAATTGCTCTCATCCAAAGGAGAGGGCGTGTTTAGGCAGACAGTCCCTCAGAATGGTTTTCCCTGCCAGCCCAGCTAATCTCATTTCAATTTGAGTAAATCGTTCTTAAAATAAAAAAATCTCTGCTCTCAGGCACACAAACAGGAAGAAGTGGTTATGGAAAGAAAAACACAATAGCAACTTATAACAACTTGCTAACAGCAAGGGAGCCTACAAAACACTCGGTACTGAGTAAGAGGTGACAAAATGCATCCCGTGAAAATCCAGAGAAAGGAGGGGCTATTCTCCCGTGTTGGAGAACTACTGCAACACTGTATGAACACAATTTTTCCTCTTTGTAGTTATTAGGCCCTGCAGACAGTCTCTGTTCAAGAGCTGTGTGCACAGCGTGCCAGAACTCCAAACAATCTAGAAGAAACAGAACTGGCTTTTTATTTTTCCAATGTATTAAAGCCTTAACCTCTATATGAAATATGTACTTACTGAAATACATACTATATGAATATATAGTACCCACTTACTGAAAAAATATGTACTTACTGAAAAATCAAACTATGCATTACAGAAGAGATTTGGAGCTTTGGTGTGTATGGGTAAGTCTAGAGGTTGCACAATAAACTGATGTGAATATACATATATTAATATATACACACAAAGAGTAGGTAGTAGATAACTCTTGTCTTTTGTTTTCAATCAAATGCTAAAGCAAATTGACAATCCAAATGTTTATCATGGTGCAAAGAATATATCTGTATACTGCTTTTTATTATATCTAGAATGGTGAAGAATTTCTAAATATAAAGAACGTGTAATGACAAATATTAGCTTTAAAGACCATTTCATGGACATGGAAGCCAGTAAACAGAAAGAAAAATGTCAGATTTGTGCAATAAGTTTGAACCAATGTGATGAATGCAGAGAGCAGTGGAGTGCAGACAGTTGTATCATCATGGCAAGTTACTTGCTATGATGATGGTTATTTTCTTCAATATCAGCATACAGTTATTCACATAGGCAATTTTTTTTTATCAGATCCTCTTAGGAGTTCCTTCTTCCATAAAACAATTTTCTAATACCATGCACTTCAACCTATTAGCAAATAGTTTGCTTTCTAATAAAAATTTTCAAATGCGTAAAATTTATGAGGAAATAATATTCTGCATTATGTGCTTTTTTTTAGTGTCTGTTGCACTTCATTGAATGTTAGGTGTGAATTTGTATTCCCCTCATAGAAAGAAGAGCAGTCTGCTCAAATCAGCATTCCTGGTATGGGACAGTACAGTTGCCATCTGTGTCAATGCAACAACCCTGCCAAGACATGCCAAGCTCATAGTTTAATTTGACAGAGAATCTAACAGTGCCCCCATCACATTCACTCTCTTTCAATTTACCATACTTCCTCAGTGACGGAAACCAAATGTTAAACAGCAAAATGAAGGCTGGTTCACTTTCCAACAATGAGATCATTTTTCAAATCTATGGTTTCCAGCTGATGGCCAAGTGAAGGTCTTGGATGCCTTAGTTTTCCGTTCTTAGATGCAAAGGCCCTGTCACAAGAACAGGAATACAGATTTTTAAGAAGATATTAAACAGTAATGAACATAAGATAGCTACTCTAGTTATTTGTAAGAGATCATGTTGCTGCCTATATAGTATAGTTGCTGTAGCAAAATTTAAAAATTTAATGTTGAAAGCTGAGAATAGCACTACAAAAATTAATTTCTCTATTCAAGTCCATGCCATCAGCCAGGAGTACACTGCCACCATTTTCTGATGCCACCGGCCCAGAGGAAGATGACAGCTGTTATTGAAGATAAAGATGATTTTGTGGAAGTGCTTGAGGATTTACTAGCAAGAAATGAAAGAGCAAACTTCTCCTATCTCTTTAAAGCAGAGGGCTGGAACCTATGCAATCAATAACAGTAGACTGAACAAAAGCAGAAGAAGCTAAAGGAAATACCTTGACAGACTTAAAAAAAAAACCTCACAGCAGTAAAAGGCACCTCTGGAAAATGTAACCTATCAATTTTAGTAGCACACCTGCAATTTAATCACAGCATGGCACGTTTAGAGCATTGAGAATTGAAACTAGAATTCAAGGGGGTCTACATTCTCATTCAGGTTTGAGGGAATAATATCTTTGTCTAACAGATTGACCTACAGACTGTTCCAAAAGCTTTTTTTGCAAGAAATGACACTAACAGTGTGTAGCAAGAAACACTGGATCAGATCTCTTTCAAGGTGCAAGTGCAGAGAAGCATCCTAATCACGCATTATTTGACACTCAAAATCACCAAGGCAGATGGCTTTTGCTCCAGAAAGTGCAGGAGCAAGAGGGGCAGGAGTGTAACAGAGCTGCCTGTCCACAAACACTGCTTTAGCTCCTGCTGAGGGCTCAGGATGGACCCAGCCCAAAGGGCTGGCCTGCCCTCTCCAGCCTCGTGCCCTGCTAGAGCTGCCTCTCCAACGCAGGCACCAGGATGTGAGCAGCCATGCAGTCAGCTGGATCAAGTGATTGATCCAGCTGAAAACTAGCCCTACCAGAGAACGAAAAAGATTAGTTTTCAGCAAAGCTTTACAAGTCCTTTCTTTGACAAAGAGGAGACAGGACCAGCAGTTTCTCTGACACTGCTGGCCCAGGTCGCAAAGCTGCTGCAATGAAATGCTCCTGCTCACTCCTCTGTGCACACAATCACAGCACAGCCAACCAGCTGACCCTTCCTCAGGTGCTCCACATCACAAAGGTATTTAGTTTAGTGGAGGACAGCTTGGCCTGCAGTTCAAGCAGACTCAAAGAGCAAGTGGCCCAAAATATCTCCAGTCAAAGAGGTGGTAACTACTTCTTTCTTGCATTCTAAAGAGAAAATGACATGTCACCCTGTACTTGAGGCCTGAAATTTTTTTATATAATTGGTCAATAGTATCATCAAGATGATTGAAGATGATAAAATTGATAGAGAGAGACAAAGCAAAGTGCTCTCACTCAGCCAGGCTCTGATAGAATCTATTGATTTACAGCAAACCAAACAATATGTGAAATAATATTCAGACAACCTTGTGGGTGTATTTTGGTTGCCAGTTCATTTCAACAAAATGGATGCTGTTCAAAGCTGCAATTCTCACAAACTTTAAGCTAACCATACACACACACTCTCTCTCTACAAAACCACAGAAATTAATATTAATGATTATGATAGAGGGTACAGAATTTTCAGATAAACAATAAGAGAGGAACCAAAATTAAGGTTGATTATGAAATCAGAACTGGACCTCATTATAACATGTTTAATTACACAGCTATCTTTTTCCTGTTTTGGATAGGACCCTTATCTCATTAAGTGCATAGGAAGACTGTTACTGAATACTGGATGATTTAATCCAAATTACTCTGTTCTCAAGTATCTTTGGTCTGCAGAGTGATACACAAACAATAGACATGATGATGAGAAGGAGAGAAGGGATGGCATGTTGATACCTGGATCAACCATCAGATATTAAAGGAGTTTGTGCTATTCATCATCAAATTTGAAAGTCCTCCTGTGCAGGCAAAATAACAACATGAGCAACCGAGACACTGCTTCAATCCTCCACAAAACTTGAATCAATAAGATATCTCAAAGGAGAGGCAAGAACTGTGGAGAGTCAGACACTGAGCTATGGCAAATTACACCAAGAAATTAAGAATAAGAATACATTAGTAGCCTTAGATCAATTGGGCAAATACAAATGCATGTGTGACAACAAATGTTGACTGTGATAGAGACAAATATGTGGTGTTTGCTTGTGTGAGAGCAAGAGGATTGCCCCCAGCCTCAGGTGGGTGACTCTGTTGTCCCAGTTGAAGGGAAGAGGAACCAAGGGCTTTTACCTGTAAACCAAACACCTTGCTCAATATTTATGGGCAGGGGCAAGAGCAGGCTGGGTAAAATAGACCTTATCTGGAAGCTGCCTCATTTGGTGTCCCCAATATGTGAACTGTGTCAAAGGAAAGGGGAAAAAAACCCAACACAGTTTATAATTCTTCTGCATTATTTTACTAGTGTATGACCTACCGTGGCCTTGTAGGTGTAGAAAAAAAACTTATTCAAAATTAGTGTTCCTTTCAGAAATTTATTCTTGCACATAAAGAATAATTATCTTGCACTTAAAATTTTGGCTTTATCCAAAATTCAAAAAATCATGGAAAGTGGTTTTACATATCACAGCTTCTTCCCTCTGGGTACATGTGAGAAAATATGTGTACTTCTCATGGAGAACATGAGGGAGGAAAAAGAAACCAGCAAGATGTATAATCATGTACTTATTTATATATAATATTATTGTATAATCCTTTATTTTTCTTACAAAGCAGACTATTCACTATTAGTGAACTATTCACTATTAGTGAACTATTATAGTTCATAGTGAACTATTATAAATCATAATGAATATATCCAAAATATGTATATCTTATTGGCAAGATTACATGCAAAACCATGTATTTAATAGAGCAAAAATACAGGGATTTTTCACTGCTTTACATTTATTTCAAAACCAGGACTATAAATCAGCTAAAAAGGCAGCTGTTGACAAGAAATGATAATGACTTTATTCACATATGACCACTGATTAAAACAAGCTTATAAATTTTCCTGTTTCCTTGCAACAAATTGCAATTTGATGGATCATACGATACATTTTCATAAAAGGAAAGTCTGGTGCAAAAACTGAAACTGTACTTCCAGTAAAGGAAACTAGTTTCCTAAACTGAAGGAACAATAAGGATTTTTTCCTCTCACTTAGGTAGTCCACCGAGGGGGTAGTGACATTTTTGCCAGTTAATCCACACTCTTTTATTATGCTCTACTGGAATACAAAGACAGAATGTCTGCATTCGCTTCTCTGAAGCGGAATTCTGTAGCTTTTCATAATACACTTGCATTTTAGATTAACAAATTCTAAGAAGTAGAATAAGGACATACTGTGTGTCCTGATCTTACAAACATTTATTCCAAAAGCAATTTCTGCCTAAGCATGCAGAAACCAGTTAACCTAAAAACAAATGTGCAAAAGACAAAAGATACAAACCCTTCAAAAAAGCTTCTTTAGTTGCTGTCCTATTAAATGAAAAATTTTCATAAGATAAGCAAACTAGCTATTATTTCCTTACATTTGCAGAAACAATTAATAAACACTGAAACACATTATAGTAACAACAACGTACTCTCGATTAGTATTTTTAAATGTTTTTTTCTAAGATATTTCTCTACAAAAAAATAGTCTTTTTGTTTGGTAGTGTTTATCTCATAAGCATTAAATCTCATAAATCTACTTCCAAATGTGGAGGACCAATTTAAGAGTTTCTTACTGTATAAAGCAGTCAGTAGGTGAACACTGGACTATTACAAAGCACCTTTATAGAAAGAAAATCCAGGTTAGTTCTGTAACTAACATCCCAGACCATTTTTAGGAATAGCTGCGAATAACTCTTAAAAGCCCTGAAGCAGTAGCAGTATTGTGAACTAACCCCAAGGAACTGCCTCTGCAAATTCTGCTATCAATCTGATGCTGCAAAGCAGCTCAGTAGTTCCAGAAGCCTTTGTAAATTCCATCTCTGAGAATTGATTTCAACAACAATCATCTACTGAGTATACAGGGAAAATCTGTCACCATTATAGATTCAAATGTTAAAAATCCACCTCAGGAGGACTAAAAACTGCTCAATTAAAATACTAACCTTCACTGTAGCCTAATATTAAAATTGAGCTACGAAAGAAAATCAGACTTCAGGAAATACGACTTTTTCTTCCAATACACTACCTTTTAAAATGCATACAAACGAAGAATGATTTTTGTCCAAAGCTATACTGAACTCTATTATATCCAGGTATTCTTTATATTTTTAAAAAGAAAAAGTTTGGGGTTTTTAAGCAATATATTTATAATACTGTCAAGTACTAAGATCAGCAATTGATCTGACTTTTCCCTCTACGAACTAGTATATCTACAGTAGCAAATTTTGCAGGAGCCATTTTAACATCCAGTTTTGTATAGTTTTATATATTTATTACTACTATATCTAAAAAAAAATCCCTCACAAAAAAACTAAATAATAACAATAATAATGACCAAAAAACCCAGTAAAATATGTTGCTTTTGCTACTCTCTATTCCGTATCACATCTGTTCAGTGCGTGTACATCTTGAATGGCTACAAGTAATTTCAATGCAAAAAAATTTACTACTCATATCGTGAAAACCACTCTATATTCTCAATTACCTCTTAGAACAGCTCCTACTGAAAGAAGTTCCAATATAGATGAAAGACTAAGCACCACTAAGAACTGCACAAGTAGTACATGTCTGGAAGTTTCATATATCTGCTATTACTCGAAAACAAGGAACTTGCCTAGGAAACTGGGAATTTCCTGCAGCTAGGGCACAGTTTATTTGAATGCAACTACTTTTGCAGTTAGTAATAAGAAAGTGGCAGTCAAACAGCATAAGACATCATATTCGTGATTTTTTAATATCTGTTCAGAATAAATAAATTCATAATTGATCAATTATATATTCAGGCGGGGAAACACAATGCTAGCCTTTCATTGTCCATGGACACACAGTCTCATCACCAGAGAGCACAAATGAAATGCTAATGGCAGAGAAGATGAATGCCAATTTCCTTCACTTTGCTCCAACTTTCAGTGGCTCTCTACAATAAAAGATAGCTATTTGTGGAGACTGGCTTGTTCCATACCATTAACTCAGAACAAAACATATTTTTAGTGGGACAGCAGTGTTTACTTGTAAGAACTGATGAATTGTACACCACCATTTATCACATGTAGACAAAGACATTCAGGCACAATTTTGGACATAAATCAAGGTACATGCTCCTAAATAAAAAAGGGATTGCTTAAGTCCCTAAAACTGCATAGATTGAGGTCAGATTGGCCATAGCAACCAAGAATGGTACTTAGGCCTTCAGTAAGACTTAGCAACCAATAAATGAGCTCAGATCTCTTTTCATCTCCACTGGTGTGAAAGCCAAAATTAAAAAGATTAGATCACGCTGCACCCATCACAATAGACTTCACAGTGAAAAAGTCATTTCTAGCCTTTGATTCACATCCAATAAATAACATTCATCCCTTCCATAATGAACAACTTTCAAAGTAAATTGAATCTCCATAGTGCTGCTTTCCCTTGCTGCACCATATTTACATAACAATATATCACAGGAAGCTCAGAGTGGGTCTTGCAAATGGAAGACATGTCTTTAGCACTGATTACCCTATACTCAGCTTTAAAATGCTTGCCATTTAAACATAATGCACAGCAGATTATAATAAATAATAACCATCACTTTAAATCTTGTGGTATGAAACTTTGACAATTTCAATATGGAAATTTCATAGTAAACAGCTCCCTCCCCCTCTCCTTTGAGTCCTTCTATTTGAGGATATTCAGCAAATTCTACTTTCCAGGAGCACTGATGATACTATCTGTCTCGTGTTTCCAGGAAAAAGGTAGTACATAATTTCATTTTTATTGCCTCTTTTTGCACTGTTCTCCTTCTCTTTATATATCTTTTCAAGTACTTAAACAATTCTTTTTATGTTCCAAACACATCAGTAGCCTATTACTCCAATCTCACACAAAGCACCAAGTATTGCTCGTTTTCCTCTCCCTAGAGCAGTAGTTATTTGTAAATAGGTGAAGCTGATCACAGCTGCAGGAATCTAACACAGATCTAACATATGAAATCAAAAAATGCATCCAGCAAATGTTTGTGTTGTATTGCCACTGTATGCCCCGTATTTCCCGTGCTCAGTTTGTCATTATTACAAATGGATTGTCATTCTCTTCTTACTGCAGGTTGCATAAATTGATGTTTAAAGGAGTGTTTGACAGAAATATATCGAAGCAAAAATTCTACACCTAATTAAAAACATGCAGGAATAATTTCAGCCCTCTGCAGCAACAACTCATGTAGATTATACTATGTGAACTCAGCAGGGAACCTCATTAATTTTTAAAACTCTCTGACCCTAGTGCCGTTAAGGGTGTAAAAATAATTACAAATTAGGGTTGAGGGAGCACTGTTTTATTATTGCATTTGTGCTATCAGCTACACAACATTTTATCAGATATGGATATTTATGATAGCTAAGCATGATCTGAACACATCCAAAATAAATTTTAAAAATGCAAATATTAGAGACCTTATATTTTAAAACATAACTATAGTAGCCACCACTTCCACAAAAAAGAAAGCCTGTCAGCTCTCTGCAAACATTCTCATAGCACAAAGCATGGCAGTTACAGATTAAACGCTAGTAACAGCCTGGATACGGCAGTAAACTAAGATATTTCTATAACAAGGCATGTTTGCAATCTACCAATTTCTAACTTATTTAGAAGGCTATAAAATACTTGGCAGAGGGTATAAATAGTCTCTCTTACCTAAAACTTGTCAGAAGAAAGATCCTTCTCCATTGTTGTCACCTCCAGTGCCCCCTCTTGCCACCATGGAGATTGGTTCTGCTATGTTTATTGCTCTGTGCCTCAGTTACAGCCGTGACACTAATCTGCCTGCACAGACCAGCAAAGGGGTGTGTGTGGGTGTGCGGGTGTGTGTGCGTGTGAGAAGAGAGAGCCTGCTGACTTCAGGACTGGGAACCTAAACCTCAGGCCAAGTCAAGGCTGAATGAAAATGATCAAAGGTCTGTCCCTCATCAACAGAGTAGACAGAATTTCTCTCCCCCCTCCCAATGAGAAGCAGGGCTGTCATTAGGGATTCCCACTAAAAAGCCTCTAACGGAGGCAGACCTTCTCCAGACTGCTAGTGCCTGCCCAGCAGCCCGTGCAGAATACAGGTAGCTATTGTTCCTGAGACAGATATGTAGCCAGCCACTCAGACTCTGACAGATCTCAACAAACCAGTGAGCCTGCCTTCGGTTTAACTCTTTATTTACTAGCCATTCACTTTTTACAAAGATCTCCTTTTGCCCTGGAGAGGGAGGGACAGGGAAGGTAAAAAAAGAAAATCAGTAAACTGGTCTGGCTTTGTTAAGAACAATGTTTCACGTACATAGGAAGTAATCCTATACAAATTTAGGAGTATTGACTTTCATTTTGAAATCTCATCTAGTCTGGTGCTGGACAACGCAGCAATAGCACACTTCAGCAGTAAAACAGGATTCCAATCCTGTAAGGGGAAGAAGTCCTGCTTTTCCTTCCTCTGAATTTTCATAATTAATGGGGAAATAAAACAGTTGAAATAGATAACACACATCCTTGCTCAAATAATCTAGGTATTAAGAAACAGAGAAATTTAGTGCAAAAGCTTCAGCAGTTTTTCCAACAGACATACATTTTAAGCATTTACTGAAGATGAAGTTAGCATCTCCAGCAGCAAATTGTGCTAGAGCAAGTAAATAGTAAGTAGCTGGCATAAAAAGTAGAGATACTAATTTCAGTCTCATAGTAGTTATATATTTCTATAGGGAGATTTTATTTGCACAAAAAGTTCTGTTTGTTTTTTGTTTTGTTTTTTTTTTTAATTTTATATTACATGGAGCTTAAACATTTATTTGCAAAAACATGGGCAATGAAGCTGTTAGAGGAAATATCCTGACGCACTCTGTGCTTGACTTTTAGGAACAAATGCATTTTTATATGAAAAGCTCTGTGCTTCATTCTGCATAACTATTGTATAAGTTCAAGCCAGGTGCAGACTTCAGCTTTAAAACACTTTCTTCCCTTCTGTTTAAGTCAGTCTTAATTTCATTTCTGGCGCATTGTAGTAGGATGTGTACATGCGTGGGTATACTTGCCTTAGGTTGGTTTGCTTGGATTGCTTTAAAGAAAGTTTAAGGCATAAAGGTTGAAGATTACCAGCAACTTTTTCATGTGCCAATAAAATCAGGTTTATAAAATGCACAGTGAAAAAAAATTCAAATCGAGATTGCTAACACAAGAGCAAATTAGAGACATGATGTCAAAAGCAGTATTTTACCCTGACAGACCCTATCAACTCAGAGAAGCCTTCCTA
Organism: Passer domesticus; assembly: GCF_036417665.1. NCBI lineage: Eukaryota > Metazoa > Chordata > Aves > Passeriformes > Passeridae > Passer > Passer domesticus. Next base: position 43,962,175 of record NC_087478.1, on the reverse strand, counting down.
CCCATTACAAATAAACAGTCATTTCATCAGCAACTTCCAAATGACATGCTAAAAAAACTGCATGTGGTTTAATTTGAAAGTTGCCAATGGTCACTTTGGAGTGTTTCAAAGCAACCTTTTCTGCATGTTTGAGAATTTAATTACATTCCTATCAAAATGCCAGGCATTCAGAGCCACTCACAATTCTTCCAGTGCAGTGAGGAAACAAACAGGAAAGCAAACCAGTGTTATTCAGTGTAACACACCCTGTGTGGCAGAATACCTCTAGCCTACTCCATGCATTTTAAAGAACCAGGACTTTGCATTCAAAAACCTTGTTGCTGTGTAATTCCAGAGTATCTCTTTCATATCAATTGGAATATCAGTCCTTAATGATAGACTTATTCTTTGGACTGTGCGTTTTACCATCAGTTTACGTAAATGCCTGGCCCTATGTAGGAAAATAGCTTTCAGTTATAAATATGTTTGCTATTTACTAGTGTTCTTAAAAAAAAAATTAATTTATTATGAATTCTTAAGCATTGTGCATCAGTTCCCTTCTATTTGAGTAAATTAGTAACAAACTCCTGCCACTAAATGGAATTTAAAATTTCTGGAGAAATCTATGCCAGGAAGATCCTCTGCATCTGGTGTACAGCATGGAAAAAGTGGCAAGAACGTGGCCATGGAGCTGCAACAACAAAAGCCTGTGGGAGTACATGTTAGTGTCTGGAAACACCGACCCTGCCAAGCACATGCACTCTGCTGCCAAACAGAGACCACCAGTACCATGCCATGGAAAGCCTGCTTTGAAGCCCTGCTAAGGACCATGTGACAAGCTCCTGAGCATGGTCACGTTTGATTTCAACCTCTGGCAAGGCCTTACTAAGTGCAATAACCCTGGGGGGTTTCACCCTGAGTCCAGGATCCCACACGTCTTCCAGTGCTGTGTTATCCTGGTATGTGCTCGTCTGCTGCTGGCTCGGTATGTCCAGGAGCACACAGGCCATTCAAAAGCACTGGTAAATACCAATGGGAGGCGAATGAAAACTTTGTGGAGGGAGCTTATGTTGGAGCTGGGCACTTTATGGGAAGACAGAGAAGTTGGTTCTTGCTATGAAGGTGTGATTTCCTCCTCCTCCTCAGAAAACCTCCCTATTTTTATTGGAGCAATCCCCAGACTGCATTCATGAATAAAATGTCTTTCGTCATCTTTGGAGAGAAGAATTCTGCCCAAAGACTTTCACAGTCTCTGGAGGTAACCTTTGAGAGGGTCAATGGTCACTCTTCCCAGTCAAGTCTACCCCAAGTATTTATGAAAAGGATGATGTTTGTTTACAGTGATTGACCCTAATTCTTATTCTCTCACTCCCCTATTTTTTTTTTTTTAATTCTAAACAATAAAAAATCAGTAAGTGAAAGGGAAAAAGGGGTCATTGAAGGGGGAGGAAAAGAAAGGCTTTGTCCCTTTTTAGTTGCATAAGTCATCTACTAGAAGCAGGCATTATAGGCACAACAGTGGGTAACTAATCTCACATACCATTGGATATTTGAACAGTTTGAATTTTATTCCCAAAAAGAGAACATAAAGAAAGTCAGGTATGTCTTGCATAACAATTCTGCATCTGAGAAATTTGCTTGAGACCAGACTTCTGGAGTCATTTCTTTCAGCTAACCCACACAGCCCCACTTTGTCAAACAAAGGCACACACCAGTATCACATATCCATTTTCCTTTGGAGATTCCATTTTAATGATTCTGTCATAAATACTTTTTGTATTTAGAAATTATTCATATCATATATGAAAAAAAACAGTGTTTCAGTAACTCTCTCACAGAGGTGAAATGCACATAATGTATTCAAATATGCAACCTCAATTAACCTTTTGCCTCACTTTGTGGACAAACCTATCCATAAAAAGGGAGCTCCCTCCAGGATCAAAAGTCAGTTTTACAACTTCACATTGTTTGTGCCTAGTTCCCTATATAAAAGAACGTAACAGGAGGTCATCTTCCTGAAGTGCAATTTAAATTTAACTCGTTATTCTTGAACTTCATTTCCTTAATACAAAAGCTACTGTAAAACATCATATAAGAAAGCATTGATTTATTTTTTTATCAAAATATGTTTATTTATTATGTGGTAACTAGACTTCATTTATGTCAGAAAATACTGGAAAATGTAAGATAAACAAACACAAAGATATAAAAATATTTAGACCGAAGCCAGTACCTATTTTGGACGTAGGCAAGTAAAGCATGTAGTTTAAGAAAGAACTTGCAATTAACATACATTCAACTCTCTTTGTATATGGCAATATAAAACAACCTGGAATTACAGTTGATAAAGAAACCTTAACATTCCCAAAATTTGATATATACGTTATTAAAAAATTGGTTTTCTTTAAAATGCTCTTCTAAAGAGCACAACTTTTTTTTCCCCTCAATTCTTAACATAATTAGACCATTGCATTCTCCACTAAATGCTTTGTCAGGGATTACAACTCAGCAGGACAATTACAAACATTCTACATAAAGGCTAGGAAACCAACAGCAGAGGTAGATTTCTCCAGTTCACATTCTTCCTACAGATTACATTTTTGATATGTGGTCTGTTGGAGAAAATGAGTAGAAGGTGACAGAATCTTTTTTTTTTTTTTCTCCTCTGATTACATTAGAGCTAACATCAGCAGACCAAAGCACTGTTCAAATAAATAATTTTCTTTCTGTAAGTTTCAGATTCTGAGTCCCAAATACTTACTGTGTAAAACCTCCCTCTGTTCAACACTGAGCCCAAACATTTGCCTGGCTAACTAGTAGTACATGAATAACAGCAACAGGGCATATTCACACATTTAGAGTGAATTAAACCATCTCTCTTGGAAAAGTTTACTTTTTAAGTCAAACTTGTACCCGGTTCCAGATCAAGATAAGAGACAAATAGAATAAACAGAATAAGATATTGTCTTTTAAAAATCCCCAAACAAATAAAAAACCCACAAAACATATCCCAAAACCCCAAATACCAACACTGCCACAAATGTGTTGAACATTAACAGGAATTTTCTCCTTGCTTCCTTAAGAACAGTGATTTAAGTAAGCACATTACGCTACAGATATTCCAGTTTGCCAATTTATTTGTTAGCAGGAATTAATATTTATCACTTGTTTTCATCACCTTGGATGGATTTGGACCTACCGTTTTAAGCAATGATCCCTGGGAGTTGCTGTTTTTCGAAGGGACACTTTTTGAAGTAAAGTAGTTGGATGGAGAAAGGCAATTCAGAACTGTCCCTGTGGCTTCAACCTGCCGTGGATAGCTTTCTTCCTTGGAATCTTTTGATAAAAACCAGAACACAACCTGATTTATTAATGTAGCAAAGTCATTACAATTCAGAGCTAAAAATGTTATTGGACTTCCCTCCAGCTAGTGCTGTTTAAGCAAGCCTTTAAAAAGCAATTTAATTCCATTCCACAAAGTCAAATTTCCTCCACAGATAATTGGTTTTCATTGTATATATAAAAAGCTGCAATGAAGTCAATAAGTCAAACTATATATTTTCTCAGAGTTATATTTATTACTGAAAGACTGACCTGCTCCTGACAGAATTGTATTGTCTCTATTTTTCTACTGTTAACCTGGAATCTTTCTATTAGTAACACAAGCACACTCTATAGTAGCATTCACCAATGTACTATGAAATCTGAACATAATCAAGAATTCTTCTGGCCTCTCACTTTTATAGCCAAATAACTTTATGCTGTCAGCTGTCATAGATTAAATCTTCATATATAAACTATTGAATAAGAGTAAAGCATTCACACCATTTTGAGAGCTTAAAACAGTCAAAAAATACTTACCTGGCTTGGGTCATTATTAGTATATTTGAAAACTGCCACACTAAAACAAATATTAAAGCCTGGGTTTGTGCATGTATATATAAATAATATACAATAATATGTATTACTCATGGGCATGTTCGTATTCCAAGAGCCGGGGAACAACAGTGCTCTTTTGAGCATTTTGAAACACCAGACTTGGAAAGCTTGCACACTAATAACAGCACAACAGCAAAACAAAGAAATCCAAAAACAATCAAAGTTGGAGATTCAAAAATAAGCATGAAATATTTATACAACTAAAAACTTCACAGAAACCCCACACTCATTCAAATCTTGTTCATAGCAGATACTTATGACTAAAAACAATCTTCCATCTCAAGCAGCCAAATACAATAAAAATACTTACCAGATATCTTGCCTTGCTTTGAATTAATGTATTTCTCTTTCTTTTTATTTTTCTTAATTAGACAAGGAGATTCATATTTAAAAGCTGTATTAGTTACTGTCCTCCTGCTACCGCTGCTCTTCAGTTGTAGGAACGGAGGAGCTTGGCTGGTATTGTTTTGAGATTAAAGAATGGCCCGTGTGAGCCAAGATATTCTGCACTGTCTGATGATCTCTGCAGTGTTCTTAAACTCCTCCACCAAGACAGGTATTTTTTTTTTTTGCTGTCTGTTGTCCAAACAGGTTCATCAGAGCTCTTACAGCCACCTTCATTTTTCAGTTGTAGAGGCCCTGTGTGCTGAGAGGAGAGAGGTTTCTTTCTCTCAGTATTTATTTGCTTTTGGATTGGAGGAAGAGGCTGAGAGATTTTCAATTTGAGATCAAAGACAAGCACATGCAATGGGACGAAACATAGTTTTCTCAATTGTGCTCAGAATAGTAGTCCCTGAGTTCCCACACTCGGTGCTCTCAACTCTGTAAGCTTTGCAGGGTAAAAAAGATGGATAGTTATATATACACACACACACAGACGCACGTAGACACACACACACACATATTTTAAATATATTAGTTTTCCCCCTTGCAGCACTGCAGTCTCTCTATTGTCAAATAATAACTGTATCTGAAAAGAAAGCACTTAATAAGGCTAAGGTCAGACTGCTTAGACTTGGCATTTGCTGCGATAACAAATCAGAGATGATAGCATCGTACAGATTTATGAATTTTTTGCCCCCGCAGTCACAAACATCAGACGTTTACTTTATAAAGAAAGCTTTTAGATTCTTCCTGCAGTTTCCATAGTGATTTCATTTTTTCTCTTTTATCACAGATTGGCTGAAGTACTGCTACCCTTTGTGCTTTAAAAGGCTTGTGCTACCAACTGTCGATATAAAGGCACTGTAGCTAAAGCACACATGCAACACAAACTGTCAAAAATAATTGAAACAGATAAATACAGGCTGAAAAAGGTTTTGGTATTTTCTCTGCTTGTCCTGAAGAGTACAGTAGAATAGTACTTCATTTGAATAAATGTAATTAACTTGAGCCAACCACACTTCTGTTCCATTTCCCATAACCAATGATACTCCTATTAGAGCACTTTTACACAAAAAAAATTACATTCTTCACAAAAACTTTTAATACAGCCTACATCAAGCAAAATGCTTATGTTTGTTAGACAAAAATGAAAGCACATTCATTAATTTTGGGAATCTTCTAAAGACATTGCTTTTGCCAATGATATTCTTCCTCTGAGAAGTTTATTCTTTTAGAGAACAGAATGATTTAAGGAAGAATTACACTGTTTCTGGCAAAGCAAACAATACTCTCTCTTGCTGGAGAGATAACCACCTTTCAAAGTAAGCCTAAAGGATTAGTTTCTGTTTAACCCCTCACTAAACAAATGAGACCACCATCTTCTCCACAAAACAGAACTCAGCTAAGTAAACACCTCTATTCAGTTATCATTCCTTTAAAAATGTAGTCTTTAGATTGCAGAATGCAAGCACAGTATTTCCCTACCCCTCTTTTAACCAGCTTAGTAGAAACTGGGTGTGTGGTTAACCCCAGCCATTTCCTTCACTCTCATGAGTTTCTATACTTGTGAGTCAGAAATGGTCTAACTTATTCAAAATACTGAATTCCTATCATGTAAAGATAAATATACTGCAAAAACTTTTTGAGTTGGAAATTTTCCAGGTGACTATAACAATAATGAGTCTCCTTATTTTAATACAATAATGGAAAAGTTAGTGCAAAATTCACATGGACAAATATCTTAAAACCCAACAGAAAACAGTAGAGTTCACAAAATATTTTAATTTAGAGGGGAAAAAAAGAGAGAGAGAGAGAGAGAGAAAAAACAGACAACATCCTTTTGGATGCATTTATGACAATTAATTATTTATTTCCAAACAGATTATCTACAGAAAGCTACAAAGCTCCCTATTTTATTGCCACCTATTTATACACTGAATTATACAACTGACTTTTGCTTTTGGAATATTAAAATCAACAGGGATCCACAGCCACTAAATAGGCACTTACTCTTAGGCACAAAGTATGTTAGTACTTACAATAAAGTTTATTGGAAAAAAGAATTTGCAGCAAGGTGCAAGTGAGGAACTAAATGTAAACAAAAAAAAAAAAGCTGCGTTACTAAGATTGTGTTGATTGCTGAAATACTCCACAAGTAGTCCTGGACAAAATTGGTACAGAGAGATGCAGCAGTATTTGGAAAGGTGCAGGGACAGCTGTTGCTGCCCTGGGACACGAGGGTGGGCTAGATGAGCTCCCTAAACTCCTGTTACCCCTTGGCAAGCAGCCACTAAACTGCCCCTGGTAGCAAACCTGACAGAATCTGAACCTACACTCCATATCTATTTTCCCCCAGAACCCTCTCAAGGACCATTTAATGAGTGTATTAAGCACTGTGTTCAAGTAATCAATGTTATCTGACTCACAATGATAAATACTGTCTTTGTGCAGATTTTTCCTGCATTGGAAAAAAATAACCCATGCTAAATATTAGTGAGTAGAACCCTGACTTTCCAATAAGACAGTGACTTTTCACACCCCCTATTTTAAACACTATAGTTATTTTAAAATCCTGTATGCACACATACCTCAGAACAAACCTGAGTCACCGAGGAAAATTTCTATGCAACAAGGGGGAAATACAGATCCTTAAAAATAACTCATAAAAAGAAATATGAAAAGCTTTTTTCTCCGAAGGGATAAGAAAATTGTCTTTTACAAAACAAAAATCCTTCAAGATAGTTTCATCCTACCTATAAACACTAAATAATGGTCTCATAGTATTTTATTTCCAAACTTTACATATAATAAGATGTTCAAATGGTTTCTGCAAGATTCACAAGGCAACTGACTTTCTGGGGATTGTATGAAACTGTTGAACTTATCCCCAGTCTTTCCCTAAGCCAAGTTACCCTCAGGAATTTACTTTTTTAGAAGGAAAACACAAACTAAGTTGTTTTCTTTTTAACTGTTGGAGACTAAAGAGGGCATTTGAAATGAAGAGTTGACTAACAGTCTATATTAGAAAAAGAATTTCATGCTTCTTTGCACACAGCTCTGCATATTTTCCTTGGAGAAAACTCTTAAATACAGCAGGAATGTGCTAACTAAAGTGAGTAAATATTTGTTGCTATACTCTTTCAGTTAGATCTCTTTTTAATATAATTATTCTTCAGTCGTACAGCTGACGGGCATCCAGGACATTCACTCATTCTCCTCATCAAATAAGGAAAATAGGTCAAGCTCAGAGTGTGACAATCCTTCCTCCTGTCACACTCTGCAGGTAGACCTCACACAGACACTGTTTGTCTTTCAGCTTAGGCAGTAGAGGCCAGCACTTTTAGATGTCATATTTATTCATAAAATTCATAGTATAAAAAAAAATCCACAGAGAATTCCCCTTCCTCAAAAGTTCTTCAGCAATAAGACCCTTTTTCTCATTGTCCAGATTAGAGTGGGAAGGGGCAGGGGAATGGAGTACATGGCTAAAGAAACAGACTATATAATTACTGGTTTATTAGCCTGAAAACTACCCACAAAAGAAATTAAAAATAGTTTTCCTCTACACATAGGGAGGGATCATGTTCTTTAAAAGATAAAAGAAGCATCCTTTGTTTCACTCATAAGGTGCTTTCTTAACTTTTGCTTCTAAGAAAAGCAATTTGCTACTTTCTCTAATTTTCCAAAACCATCTTCCACACAAAATGTGCTTAATCAAATACTGAAAATCTGCAACCTACTGTGAGACATGAACTACAAAATATTTTAAAGTTTGCAGTCCTAGTTCAATCAGTCAAAAACTCTGCAGTCTTAAATCCTAGAATATCTCAAGGTGGAATAGACCCATAAGGATCACTGAATCCAACTCACTGCTCCTCAGAGCACTACCTATAACTAAATCATATGACTAAGAGCTTCATCCAAATGTTCCTTGAACTCTGTCAGGCTTGGTGCTATGACAACTTCCCAGAGAACACCATTCCAGTGATCAAACACCCTCTGGGCGAGGAACCTTTTCCTAGTGCTAACTCTGAACTTCTCCAATGCATTTTCATTCCATTTGCTCTTGTCCAAACAGACTCCTGATTTATTTACCCACCAGCATGAGAAGCCAGTAGCATATTTTCTATCTGTCAGAACCAATGCCAGTAGCATGAGGAATTCCCTGTCTAAGGTATCCATCATTTTCTGAGAAAGACAACCAAGTGTCCACTGAGATCTTTAAATATATATTTAGAAATAAAAATAAGGCAGACTTTTAGACTATATTTAGGATCACAAAGATATTTCTCTTGTACAGTAAGTGGAATCTAAGAAGTCACTTGCTTCCTACTGAAAAAAGAAATAGCAAAGTACAGGGGGTGAAGCACAAAGTCAGAGCGAATTTAAAGTTCCTAAAGTTAAACACTTCATTTGGGTCAGTGTTAGAGAATACTGAAGTGCTTTGTAGCTTTGTTTTCAGTGACATCTCAAGTTGATAAATATGCAGGTATAAAACAGTTTGCTGGAAATCCTCCTTAATGAATGAAAGCATCAGATGCATCCAGAAGAGCATCAGCTGTAAATCAAGGACGTAACTAACTGCTTATGACAGTTTAGCAGAAAGTGTGCACACAGATTTTCCCTTTCAAATAGATGGAGAGACAGAACTGTGCTACACACAAAATCTCTGAACATACCTCATTCTTCATCGTAAAAAGACATTGCAAATTTTTGCTAGAACACAACTAACAACTAATGCCATTACTGTTGTCCTGAAAACTGCTCCAGTGTACAAGGGCACCTTCTTATCATTGGAAATCAACAACTGACCACCAAGAGATAAATCCTTTGTAAGACATGTCTACTTGAACATTTGTGTGAGCTTATGCATGACCACTTCTGTACATCATCTGGCACAGCTGTGAATGCAACCATCTGAAGTTTCTTCAATGCATGCATTGAAAACAACGACCACAACGAATTTCAACGCATCAGCAAGTAAACATTAAACTGTTCTCTGAAGGATTAAAATGAAGGGAACTGTGGTGGATTTTATTTTATTGTTTCCTATATACTGTTGTGTATTTACACTGGCAAGTTCAAAAATATTTCTAACTATAAAAAAGACATTGAAACAGGCTTTATTATGATTCTTAGTTTCTGGGAGAATCCCAGAGCCTTGACATGAACCCTAAGGTTGAAATGATTTTTAACACTACCAAAGAAGCTTACATTGTAGAAGAAGAATGACATTTGCAACCACACTTTCATCCTGGAGCTTTAGACATCTTAGATTAGTGGAATTGATGGGAAGAACTTTCTCAAAATCCCTGGTTAAAGTAAGGTTGATTTTAATTAGATACCACAACAGCAAAAAAGTGGCCTCAAGAAAACGTGTAAGAGCAGAAAAAGAAATATCTCATTCAAAACACACACAAAACTCACTTTACAATACACAAAGTTTATTCTAACTTCTCTAGAATGCTCCTCTTACTGTTATATAAATTTTGCAGAATACATATTGCTCTTTGGGGTAATGCTGCATATTTTAACTTTATTGATAGAATTTTCCAGAAATACCTCTGATATATATTTTTAAAAATCAAACCAAAAACAAAGTACTACCTCTTTGAGCAGGTTTGAAACAAGAAGAGAAAAGAAAAAAATGCAATGCTTATCTTCCAAGGAATGCTGAGAAAGGGATTAAACATGAGAAGGCACAAGTCCAGGCACCCCAAAACTCCAATATTTTACTCTTTGCTCTCTCACCTTAGAAAAACAGAATTCATTTCCACTGTGTAATTTGTTTTCACTGGTGAAATGTTGGAAGAATGCATGTGATTTTTAAATGATGTTCTTTCTGTATACTGGAGTCTGAAGAAAATAATTTAAGAAACTATCTGCAGAAAAACATTTTACATATGGTAATACAATAACAACCATATATTCTTCAGACAAGGAAGACCTGTACAACATTTGCATTTCAAAGACTGTCATTCAAGAAAATTCTGATAATGTGCACAGCTCCAAGAGTTTTATGCAAGTACAAGTTAGCTTCTTATTAAGACGAATAATAAGTATTTTCAAGAGTTATTTTGTTAAATCCCTTATTAAATTCAGGAGAGGCTTTATGAAAATCTAAGGTAGTCAATACGAAACCTTAGCTCATAAAGCTGTGAATTAAGATCCAAACTTGATCATTTTAGAGAGCAATAGATCTTTTAAAATAATACTTAGCATTTATTACTTACACTAATTAAGCTTCAACATGCCTGTGAGGCAGGCAAGTAAAGCCTCATTTTACAGACAGGAACATTTACAGCAGACAGAAAGGTTAGTACATTGTCACTGATTAGAAAGAAGAATCTCTGACCCATAGTTGAAATTCTTTAAGCAAATTGTGAGTACACATCCACACTGTCAAGTTCCTCTTTCAACTACTTGCGCAGTTTGCATTAAACACAGAACAAGGAAAAGTTAGACAAATACAGAAATGCATACATATTCTCAAACCAAAAAACACTCCAGACAAGTAATATTAAAAATTGTCAACATCATGCCTGTCTTTCTTCCACTTCATCAAGTTAAAGGAAATACAAAAGTGGAAGGAAAATGGAGAGAAATATATAAGGATTAACAATCATAAATATGCTGAATCCCGTCTAGATCCATTCAAGGACTTGAGGATGATTTTTCATATTAGAACTCTGTGATTACCTGTCAAGGGTCAGAGACAGTAGAGATGAGCTCACAGAAGCAATGTTGGATTCTACTGAGTAGAAAAATATCCTTCAGGGAACTAGTTTGCTCTTTTCTGAAACAAAACAGAAAGCACTTGTTGTTCTTTTGGACAGAAAGAACAATCTATTTGCAGTGTTTGTTCCCATCTGAAAGAGTGACTTGATTACTAAGTCTTTCCAAAGTCAGCTGTATGAAGAGCTGCTCCTGTTGTTAAGTTCATGGGGATGTGCCCTGTCTAGTGCACACACTGCTGAAGAAGTGATGGGCAGGTGAATGTGCCACTTTCAATGACAGATGGCCTCTGAGATGAAGGATCTGAAATACACTCCATTGTGGCAATTTATGTAACACACCCACAGTGGTGCTGTGCCAGAAAGAAAAGATTTAAATGTTAGTGTGACAACTCAGTTTAAATTCGTTTACGTACAACCAGATCTCCACTTGCATGCAAAGCTAAACATGGTTCAGATTAATTAAATTCTTCAACATGTTTTGAAGACATTACCTAGAAGGATTTTAAAAACTAGTGTTTAATAAAACATGGGCAATCACCTCTAATTCTACATGCAGCTTCTCCCATCTCCCAAAGAAGTCTTGTACTCAGCATGACAAAACAGTATTACAGAATTGGAAACAAACAAACAAAAAACCCATGAGGCATCCCAGGTCCTACACGTCCAACTGTATGTATCCAAATATCACAAAGTAGTGCCTTGAAAATTGATATTGCAGCACGTGAGAACTGCAGAGACCTGACAAAGTCTTGAGTCTTCATAGAATGAGAGAGTCTCGGCCTGCAAAGAATCTGTAGACATTCTGTTCGTCTCCTCAGCTAAAGTGCTATTTGTGTCCATGCATTCACACATAGGATTTAGAAGCAAGAAGAAAATTTCTGGGGTTTTTCTTAAAGAAAATTGAACATTTTAATAATCTACAATACTTTCTTCTGTTACAGATATGGACTCATTTATGCCACAATCATGAAATATGTCAAGCAAAGTAAAGAGGTGAAATGGAGAAGTCTTATGTGGACTAATAAAACTCAAAGTGAAGACAGGCATGTCAATACTGATTTTGATTAGATCAAATCACATAAAGCAAGTCTCATGCTAAAATATACATGCCACCTCCTAGGGCTGTTGTCAATGCAGCTCTTGCCTCTGTCTTACATGTGTCAAGAGAGCAAAACAACCACAGAAGACAATGTATAAACACAAAACTGAACCAAGAGAACTTGAAAGTTTACAATTCTGGCATGCCAAAAGGCAAACTAACATATTTAAGACCAAGATAATTTAACTTTTCTCATATATTTGTTTGTTTAAATGACACCTGCTTAATTTCCTCATTCGGTGGAAGAATGTTCAAAGGCAGCAGAGCACTGAGAACATTATGAAAACCTTGAGCAAATTTGAAGTAACTGGTCTGCCTAGGCAATGTGCATACATTTTGTTAAATAAACACCTAGCAGTTTGTTGATATCAACAGGTAGAGAGTTCTTCCATAGCTACAGAGAGGATGCTCCCTTAATTTGGTCAGAATTAATACAGAGTAGCAGTGAGCAACACTGACCACATGAAGGAGTGGAAGAACAGCATGACACACAGCCCAGTCCCTGTCTGGGTCATACGAAGACAGTACTCCCTTTATACAAGGCATACTTCTTTCAGCCTAGGCTTTGAGATATTTCAAGGCTGGGATTTGAAACATGGTTCAAGGGTAGCCTGAATCTGAGAGATCCTGACTCTCAGATTGTTGCTTATGCCTCTAAAACAGTAGAGAGTCAAAATCTTCTCTTAACATTATTTGAAGAAAGCCTAAATGAGATTACCGCTCCTCTGTGCTGATACTTGTATATTCTGAAGAAGATTAATGTCTCAGCTTTATATTACATTTGCATTCTATGTACTCAATCCATGGAAATAATGCATTAAGTAGTTAGGATATAATTTGAGTGCATATCAGCCAAGCATGCATCCTACTCTCAAACATTGGCTTCCCACATTAACATTATTGCTAGACACTGAAAAGATTAACTACATAAGTGAAACATTCTCAGTAGCCTTAAAATGATCATAACAGATCTACACCATATCTTCAAATTGCTTTTCAAAGCCTGGTTTCTATTTTTATAATCAATTTCCTAACTAAACTACATTCGTCATTATGAAAACAAATCAAGTCATACGCACATTTTTGTCTCCTTGTGACAGACATTGCTTGAGAAAGGAACAACTAGTTTCATCCTCCAGTAAACAGCTGGTATCCTTAGATAAGAAAATCTCTGCACATGGCCAGGCTTCCAATATTGTGAAAAAATGATGCACTAAAAATAAAAAGACAACAGAAATCCCAAGTGCTTACATGAGACAATGTAATTTATAACCAATATTCATAGCATAACTTAATTATCACTTTGGGTTTTTTTGTATTCTGTCACCAAACTGCAACCAAACAGCTTCCTTTGGCATCACTGGATTTATTCCTGGGAAAATAAAAGGCATCAGAACAGGAAATATTTTTCCTTTAGTATGAGCAAATCAGAGAATGACTGAAGGATAAACTTAAGCAATAATTAAGCTTTGATATGTGACAGTTCACCCTTCATGACTCAGTCATAAGATCTGCATGTTCTGAAAAGTCAGAGCCAAGTTCAATCCCACTACCAATTTAGCAAGTATCTCAGGGTAGAACAAGACTGTCTGATTGTCATTTTAGCATAAATACTGTAAGAAATCTTATTGCTGTATTGAATAATTTTAAAGACATGCCTTCTACAATGACTCATTCAGATATCAAATTGGGCAAATATACAAAGAACAATAAATAATAAAACTTTAATAGTGATAAAGTTGTTCAAAGTCACATTCTGGCTGATATATAGGAATGGCTTATAAGAGGGCAAACCAGCTTAAAATGACCACACATACACTTCTTTGAAAAAAAAAACTAATGAGGAAAAATATCACTTAGTGATGAAAGAGCAAAAAGGGGACTTCTTTGTGAATATAACCCCTTCCCCCTTTTAGTATGGGGAAAAAGAGAGAGAGACAGGATATGTTAAGTGAACTCCTTAAAAAAAAAAAAAAATTCATATCTTCTACCAAGGTAAGAGAAAAGCTGAAGAACATTCTACACATACTTAACGTAGACTAGGCCATCACAATCCTTCCTAAATAAGGGACGGAGTACTTATAATCTCCTTATTGGCTCCCCCTTTTACTTCAGGATGCTAGTTAAAAAGAAATCACCAAAGAAGCTGTTGTCCCTTCTGTGCAGTGCACCACACTCTTGGCAAGCTAGGCAGGAACAAAAAAGTAAGCATGGTCCTCCTTCAATTAAGCACTCAGGGCAGACAAAGTGGCCTTCAGCTTCCATAATTAAAGAAGAAAAAGGCAATTGGCTCACAGGCCATAAACTCTTGCTGAAAGAGTAGCTAAGATGTGAAAGGAGCAGGAAGAACTAAAGACCCAGATAACAAAGCTTCTAAGTAGAAAAAAAAAAAAAAAAGAAAAAGAAAAGGAACAAAAGAGAGGAACAAAGAAAAATCATGCATATAGAGAATTAACAAGAAGGGCATTTTAAATTCCTTTTCTTTTTTGGGTTTTTTTGTTTATTTTTCTGTCCCTTTCCATTAAATTCAATTTGTTTGAATTTTTTGGGAAGCATAATCACTTTTCAGAGATAATTGTCTTGTTTAAAGTAAAAATTTAAGCATTTGAATGTTTCAAATCAACAATAATGAATTACACCTCTAATATGTTCAGTCAATGGTACTCAGCCATAGTTTTGGCTATACTGTGCCTCATGTCATTCTAGAGGTGCTTTTTTATTGTTAGGTATTGAAGTATGATAGATGACAGCTCATAATAAATGGTTGCATGATATGTTTTCCCCACACTTCAGGAAAAGGTCATTGTTGTCAAGGTCTACTTGTGGGATAGAAACAACGATCTGGGACTTCATGAGTTTGACTATTGATAAATATCTTACCACTATAACTCTCCAGGAACACCCTCATGCACACAAGGCAGCAGTAAAAAGAGCAGGTTACTACTTCTCCTAATTCTGAAGAAAAAACCACCAAAGCATAATCTCCTTTTCATTGGGTTAGTTATGAAATAAGGTGTTAATTCCACATACTGTAAATCCCTAAAGGACCAGATGTTGCACTGACTGGGTGAAAAAAAATCACAAGAATTCTGCAAAAAAAAAAGACATTTGTTTAGGTGCCATGAGAAAATGGAAAGAACAAGAAAGATATTGAAGTCATAGAGTTCTTGACCTATTTCATTTGTTCTTTACCTATGCAGTAAGCAGAGATCTTGAAACAGAAGCTGCCTTTACAGACTCCTTACAATGATGCACCAGTAGGCTCATTTGGTCCAACACTTCATCTGGAAAACACCTAAAGCTCACTGCTGCAAAAAGATTCCAAAGATTTTATCAGACGGAAAAGCCAGCACAAAGAAATTTATCCTGATCCAACCAGAAGCATCTGCTCACACTGTCTGCCAGTCTGTTCTGCAGACCTAGTAAAAATGTACAGCTGAAGAGACAGACTTAATTTCAAATGCATTAAATCATAGCCAGACTGCCATTTGGCATAATGAGAAAGACCTTCCCCACTCCTTTTCTGTTTATGTATAAAATGCATTTGTATTGCCTGTCATTATTTAGACTGACTGACCTTGAGGGTTTGTGGTTTTTTGTTTTGTTTCTGTTCCTTTTTAATGTGTATGCTGGATAAAAACACACTGCACAGTGTGATACAAGTGAAGACTTGGATAGGATGAGTTCTGTGGTTTGGTAGAATAGTACATCATGGCTGTGCTGCTGTCCATGATGGGATGAACTGCTGGTTTAGGCTGTTCCTTTTCAACATATGTAAATATAACTGATTAATTTCTGTCAGTCAATGACACTTATATGTTCTTGCTCGTAAGCATTTTAACACACACTCCCCACAGTACCCAATTCCTTGGAATACGACTGCTGTGGCACTGCAGCTGGAAGGCTGAGCAAAGCTTTTTTCAGAATGTTGGCTTTCTGAGAAACAGAAGCACATCACCTGTCAAGGCCATCTCCTGTCTGATATCTAACAGCAGCCAGTGCTGCACAAGTCCTTACCCTGAGATGAGCACAATGCATCCACAACACAGTTGAAACCAGAACCATAATGAATGCCTGTGAGGACACTGGATTATCATTCCTTAATGCTCAGTGATGGTTATGAACAGCCACAGCCCCAGAAACCTCTCGTATAGGAGAAAAGCTGCAGTGTGTGAATGAGGGCAGCCTGCACAGGGAAGATCATGTGTGCATGCATACACAAGCCATAGCCAGGCCTGTACACACACATCTACATCACACAGAGATGTACAGTCCTCGTGTTACAGCTGCTCAGCATGCTCACAGCCAACAGAACTGTCATGCCACATCCAGATGTGATCACTTGCCTGTGTTTTCAGAGATTTCCTCATCTGAAACAGAGAAACACTTTAAGAATTCTTAAGCGCACCAGCCAAAACAAAGGAAGCAAAGTTGGAGCAAAAGTGTTGTGTACCATGAAACCAAGAGACAGTTATGAGTAACTCAATTTACAAGAGAGATGGAAACAAGCACTAGTTGTTGCCAAAGACATGCAATTTGATGCAGAGTGAAAAAGAACCAGTGCAAGGGAATGTAAACAAAAAGAGTTGTGTCTGCCTGCAGTACTGAGGTTTCTTCTTTCACCTTACTCAGAGTGTGCGTGGTGGTGGATTGGGCAAGGCCTGGCTCTGAAAAGAATGTCTAACTATATTGTATTACCTGCAAATTCTGTTGGGTAGAAAGCAGTGTGATTTGAGTTTGAAGTCCCTGGAGACATGAATTTAAATTCAAGCCAAAGGTTATTCCCATGGCTTTCAAATCTTCAGTTGCTATATCTGAAAGGAGAAAGTTTTGACAACTGAAATTTAGATCTTTGAGAAAAGATTCATTTTGAGACAGTGAATAAATGTCTCTGAATACAACACCACAGGGGTCCTCCTCCCAGACAGAAAGATACCCAAATAACAGCTCTAGACTTGTTCTTTTCTAATATTCTTTCTGCTATCTTCTTATAAAAAAGGAAAATTCACCATCTTTAATTCACTTTTAGGAAATAAAATGGATCACCTTATTAATATTGAGAAGAAGTAAAAGCTACCATTCCACGGGATGAACTGAAGGGACAAATAGAGTCCTGAGTGCGCATTTTTTAACTGTTTGACCTTCAATTAGCCATTCCTTAATGAACCCATGGAACTGAACTGTTTTAATGCAGCTTCTTCTTTGGCCAATATTAGTAATATTACATTGCAGCCTATTTGCTACTCTTTTCCAGTGGAAACAAAGGAGAAAAACACTTTTCTCTCCTTTCTTCCTTGCATTTCTTAATAAAAACCAACAAATGCAAGTCTCCTCCTCATTATTAGCTACTCTTGGCATTCACAGCCATCAAGGAAGGAATCAAGGTCTCTTAATTATTCACTTTTCATATGTTAAACAATTCAGCTTCCCAACTCCTGCAGAAACAAAATTACAAAAAAAGGTGAAATATTTAGGCTGCTATTGCAATTCATGAACCTTAACACAGGAGGGGAAAATTTACAATTTCAGGGAGCAGCAGAAGTGTCTAAAACTGAATGGGAGCCTATTTTCTGAAATCCAAGCTGAAGTTCTGAAATTGTAATAGGTCTATTAAAAGACTTGAGAATGTTAAAGCATTCTCAGAGTTGGCTTTTCTCCAGCTCAGTTTTCATTCACCTCTATTTTCCCACACAAGGCATCACCTCCTCCTTTTCTTCTGACAGTCAGTAAGATCAGAATTGTTATCAGATTTGCAATGTTCAGACCCATGTTTTTTTTTCTGATGATGGTAAATCTGACTGTATAGGTTTCAGAAGTAGCCAACAACAGACAAATGCTTCCTGGGATAATTTCCCACTGGTGCCAATTCCACATGTCCTGGTTCCATTCTCTCACCATTTCTCAAGAGGGAATAAAGAGAGTAATTAAACTCTATTTAGATTGGTACATTCCTCTCTAGAGAGAAAGGCTCTGACAGAGCCCTGCCTGAGGCACAGATACATCCTACAGCCTTTCTCCTGGCCCATGCTGGGCTTTAGCTGCTCACGGCAAGCTCCAGTAACCCTGCTGGGTAACCCAGGATTGGCTGCTGGCAAAAGTGCTGCTGCCTGGGCCCCCAGCTCAGGAGCTGTATTTAAGCTCCAGCCCATGGTCTGTTCCTGTGCTGTGCTGTAGGCAGCCCTGCATCTTGCTGCTTCTGCCTTGGCCTCATCTCCATCAGCCCTGGTCTTGCAAAGAGGTTTCTGACCCGGGTCCCCACGAGCAGAGGCTACAGAGAGCAGGGATGCAGCAGCAGAGGGCAGCACACTCAATGCTGAGGGCACTTCTTTAGTCCTCAGAAGTGCAGAAAAACCCCGTGGAGAACTTTAAAAAGCCCTTCCACAAGATCTCATTGCCAAGCTTGCACTGGTCAGAACAACTCGTGAGCAGAAACATGCAGAGCATAGTTGAACTGCATGGCAATTTTAATTTATACATTTCAGTTCTCTAATTTCTATTCAGTGTGTTGGCAAATAATAATTGTGGCTGATAACAAAATTGCTTGTGTGTGTTGGGGGGGTAATGATATGTGAGCTGTGTGTGATGAAAGGGAGGAAGATAAGGCTGCAATGCAGACCTGAGTGAAGCACAGGCTACCGAGTGACTTAGCTGCTTATTTCTTTTCTGTTTGCTCCTGCATCGGAGGGACACACAATCAAGCACATCTCACTCGTGCTTGATGACATTTTCTGAATGTATTGTTTTATATTTACATTTCAAAACATATACACAGTTAAAATTAAGGTTACATCAATATCATCCCCAATCAAGACTCAGGAAATTAAAACCCACTTCTACTAATTGAACTGTACATCTGATCCTTTAATCATTGCTATTAGAACTGTTTAGCTATTGACAGTGTACAGAAGGCAGTGTATACCTTGCAGGGAAGGGAATTTCTTCCATGCAGAGCAAAACAAATGGTAATATAATAAGCTTTAGAAATCTACTGGGGAAAAAAAATCTATTTGTGCAAAGAGGCTGAGCTAGTGTTACCCTGAGAACATTCCTTTTTCCATTTCTTGACTTGAGTTTCAAAAAAATTTACTTTTATTATAAAAAATTAACCCAAAAGTAAGACCCCTTTCAATTCTTTCTCTTCCAAGATGCACCACCACAGACAAGACTGCTAATCTCCAACTTGTGGTTCAAAAAATGTATAAACCCAAATAGCTCCTAAGTTTTTCTAATTAATTAGGATGGAGATTGCAAACAGAGGGACATCTGCCTTTTTATACCTCTATAAAATATTAGAGTCAAAGGTTGTGCTCCTTCCAAAAGAATTTGAAGGAGAAAAGGACGAGACTTCTTATTTTAGATTCAGCTTCTACTGTATCACTAAGAGAAATAAATGTTTTTAAAACAAGCTTTGCTACCAGTTTCCAAGTTCCACCAGAACTATGCTCATTCATTACAAGAAATTATCTATGAATCACTACAGTACAGCCACTCTGGAGCAGCAGTGAAAACCAGCCTATCTATCTATTTATATCATATTTATCATAATGGCATACATTTTCTTTGGAACTATAATTTACTGTGAGTGATTCTTACTTCCTATACCACATGACAAGGAAGCATTAGAGGTTACATTTAATTTTTATGGGTTTTTTATCCAGTTCCCTAGTTAAACAGGTTAATGAAGTCAATACTATCTGCCTTGTCAGCCTGCTTACCACCCTCA
Source organism: Passer domesticus (assembly GCF_036417665.1). Classification (NCBI taxonomy): domain Eukaryota; kingdom Metazoa; phylum Chordata; class Aves; order Passeriformes; family Passeridae; genus Passer; species Passer domesticus. The sequence goes on along the minus strand of NC_087478.1, from coordinate 43,942,314 downwards.
TTAATCACTTTCTGAACTGTTAGTTTTGCTGAAATTAAACTTTGGGGTGGAGAGGTTAAACACACTGTTCCCCCAGGTACTGTCAAAAGAGACTTCTGGTGAAAGGGAGAGACCTCAAACACACACCCTTGAAGAGGGACAGGCTGTGGCATGAGTGCATGGACCAGAGAACACAACATGGGAAAGAGCTCAGGCACAAAACCTATGGAAATTTCAATCAATGTTTATGTCATTCCAAGGCTCCAAAGGAAAATTAACTACAAGATAAATCAGTAGAAGAGATTTCATTAGTACCAGCAAAACTGGCACCAAGGAACTAATGGTTATTACTGCTTCACAGGGCATATGAGGAAGAGAAATGGTCTTCTTACACAAGAAATGGTGTGTTTATCATTAAGAGAAAAAAGGGAAATAAATGGTGAAATGGTGCTATTGTAAACAACTTTGTATTTCTGTTGCATCTGCTGGAAGGACATAAATTCTGTCATACTGATGATTTTTAACAGCATTTCATTAAACACCAAGAAAGTACATTGCCAGTCTATTCTCTCTCTTTCCAATATGTGTTTGCCAACAAAAGACACTATTCATACCCTTACACCTTCATAAAAGCCTTCTATGCATTGAATGGGGACTGCTGCTTGCTTTAGTATGGATGACTAAGGGGAATCCACAGATAAATGAAAATAAATTTCAAAAAGTTGCTACGAAGTATACAGCTAAAACTATTTTAAAACATAACAATTCCATGTTCTACATGGGAATATATATATGTTTATCTTTTATTATTTTAGTCTTTTATATTTCTTAATAATCATGTTCATTTTTAAAAAGAAATGTTTTTGCTTCAACATCTGGGTGGTAGCATGTGGATCACACAGATCTTTAAGGTTATCACAGAGGCAATGAAAATGTCCAGGTGGGATTTTTTAAGCTTTAGTCATAACTAAACTTCTACTATATGCCAAGAAATCTCATAGGAAGCAAATCAGACTTTCAAAGGAAGACCAATATTGCCTGTCAACAAAAACAGACTTGGCAGGATTTACAGATGCACAAAACTGCAGAAAACAGAGGATAGACGTAAGCTAAAAAATGACCTTTTAAGAAATTATTAATTTCATTTAGTTAGATAGTTTTAAATGGTTCTGTGAAACACAGTTCTCTATTTAATAGCTAGTATTACTTCTATTTTAAGTCATTGATAGAAATTTGGTTAATGTGTGATCCAAACAGAATGGCCCATCATTGTTTTGTCCTCAGCTAGCAAGAGAACAAATGGAGCAGGCAGGCTCTAGAGCAGACACTATGATTCCTTCAAGCTTATTAAACCTCTACAGTGAAGAACACTCCTAAAACACACAGCAGAGCAATCTTACCAAGCACCTCTTCTGAGGTGTGTTATTGCTCTGTAAAACTGTGAGTGTTCTCTAGGAAGCTCCAAACCAGGCTGCTCCTGCTGCTGCTGCCCATGTCCAGCTCCTGCCTAGGGGTCCCATCCAGAGCTTCTCAGTTAAGCTCTGTTTGCTGTAAGACAGGGTGTCCTTACAGCTTTGTGGTCACCAACCAACAGGATGCCTGGAGTGCTGCAGGTGAGTCACAACCCAAATATATCTCATAAGCTCCTGAGAAAGGAGTTTTTGGGAGTGCTGTTTGGGTCATAAAAATGAGAGTATAGTCAGGAGGGATGTGGGCACAAGGCACCAGAAGCAGGTTGGTATGCAGTTCCTCGACACAAAAGGCAAAGAAAATTAAGAGAGACAATAGAATAGGTCTTGTTTCCTCAGAAGATTCACTTTTATTTTGCTTGAAATGTGTGTCTAAAAATTAAAATATTTATTTTTGCAGCCATCCTGCCATAATGGGCAGTTAAATATGAAATGAAATGCAGTTTCCTTCTCTACACTTTCCCCTTTACTGGCTTTCCCCTACTCATATGGGACTGCTATGGTGCAAGCCTTGTCTTCCCTGGGAAGGAAAACCAATGCCTCAACAGTGTAACAGTTCAAAAGGTGATTGAAGGTACTGAGCAAAGCATCTCCATGCCTCAGCCCTTCTAAACCCTACACCATCACTTAATATCAGAGTACTTCAGTTTTTCATTACAAAATAAGCCCAAATGGCAGAGTGGTCTAGAAAAACAACAAGGAGGCTGCCAGACCTGTCCCTTGCTGTGTCAGGCAGAACCATGCTGTGGACAGATCTTCAAATGCCTGGGAACAGCCATAACATAACTCCAAAGGCTGCTGAGATGACAGTTCAGAGAAAGGGAAGAAAAGTCATCCCAAAATGTATCAAGCTTTAGACTTTGGAAGCAAAATCAAGACAATCTTCAGATCGTTTCAAGACTGACTCACCCACAACAGAAGGATGTAGTAGGAGTGCAATATGCAATATGAGTGCAATATGCTAACAGAACATCCCTTTTATTTGTATGCAGATGCACAGAATTACATGCATAAAGATGTTGGGATGTACCTGAAATAATATATTTTCTCCCTATAAAATATTTATGGCTAATCTAATCTTACATTAAATGTTTCTTAATAATGGCAAACATTTGAGGCATTATAATTGGTGAATTGCTAGGAAATGTCATGAAACTAAATGCTTAAAATGTAGAAATTACCTTTAAGTCATCTCATTTGAATAAAATTATAAAAAATCATGTTCTATTCATTATTTTATGTATGTTTCATTATAATAATATGGCTTAGTTTATGTAACAAAAGGATCCTAATTAGATCTTTCTTAAATAGATACACGTTTATCGGTTAGTGTATTCCGACTAATGCAGCTTTTGCTGCTAATGCTGTGTTTTAATTCTTTCCAGTTGCTAGAGGAGTTATTTATACGCACAGCATGGAGGCTTATACTCATGCTTCTTTGGCTGCACATGAAAATAAAGGACATTCAAGTAGAGAGAGAGGGTAGAAAATTAAGAATTTTAAATCTCAAACCAACCCACATTTTCAATAAAGGAAAACACAAATAGATGAGCACACCATGATAAATAAAACATGTGCTTTGACATCTCCTGGATTTAGTAGACAAATTGATTTATATCTCTCAAGTAAGACACAACAAGGAATACTTGCTTTTTGAAAACTGGCACACTACTAAGAAACCAGAATGTTTTTATTTAATTATGGTAATTGTCTATTAACATTCTAATTCATGCTAAAACATTAGAAACTCTTCTTTGCCTTTCTTCTCCCATCATGACGATAAATTCATCCAAATTCCCTTCCTTCCAACTCTTTTCTGTCAACACAGATGAAGTTAAAGAAAATCAGTGAGAAAAAGAAGAGGAGGAGAATCATTTTGTTTTAAAGTGTCATTGCCTATGTTACAAATTCACAAGTATCAAAATACATGAGGACAACTGACGAATTTTATATGCAATTCACCAGCAAACAATCCTCACTCCCAGTCCAAAAAAATTTTTAGTTCTCTTTGAAAACACTAAATGCTAAACATATTTCTGCAGTTCTTCCTTAACAGTACCATATCTTTTTGTCATGACACTTTGGCCTGATTTCTTAGGAAACTAAGCTTATTGAGATCATGGGTTTTTTTCAAGGTACAGCGATTTTTTAACTTGTTGGCCAATATAATGACATCTGAGAATGGGATAGTAATCTCATAGTAATATTAGAGACAATTTATGATGTCAATAGCTTATGGTGGTAAGGTCAGCACACTTTGGAATACAAACCAACATTTCCTCAAATGGACATGCTTTCTGAAATCCAACAGTAAGCCCTGTCAAAAAAATCCCAAAAAGAAGGGGTTTGTGTACTTTTATTTGCCCCTTATTCTTTCTTTTAATGAAAGACAACTTTCTTGAATTTGCAACAGTAAAGAAAATGGTAAAATGGTAGCTTTTCCACCAGAATTTTCAAATGACAAAATGTCACCTGGTTATTCTAGAATTTCCGTTCAAGTTTTGGGACATTATTATCACGGTCCATGATGCAAGTTTTATATTGCTCACTTACTCATGATATAAGTATTATATACATAAGACTGTGTTTTACATATATGAATATGTATCTATATACACATTTGCACATCAATACGTGCCAGTTGAAACATTTCATCTTTACTTAACTAAAAGATTTTCTGTTTGTACCATAATGTAACAGTTTAGCATTTCCAGAAACAATCAGATTATTGAAAGGAAGCTCTTCTATAGCACTTCTTACAAGCAGTCATGGAAAAGACAAGGTGTGATGGGTACAAGTTACTCCCGTGGAGATTCCGAATGCTCACATGAGGAAATTTTTTCACAATAAGAACAATTAGGCATTGGAATAACTTCCCCAGAAAAGTGGTGATTTCCCCAACACTGGACACTTTGGCAGGACATGTCCTGTACTGAGTCATTTTGTTGAGACAATGCTTTTGCGAAGAATGGTTTGACCAGGTGACCCTTGAGAATCCTTCTAACATAGTATTCTGTGTTATTTCGACATTCTTCACTGAAAATGTGATTAGGAACAAGCTCACCAGTGAAGTCATGGATCCAAGCCTGTCAGCGTTCAAGAAATGTTTGAACAACTCTCTTAGACATTAGGTTTAACAGTCAGGTTGCCCCATATGGAGTCAGGAGTTGATCCATGAGTCCCTTCCAAATCAGGATAGTCTATGATCCTATGATTCACTATCATGGCTTCCTGACATGGACAAATGGCTATGAAAACACACACCAAATAGATTTTTCCTGGTGAAAACATAGGTTTGATACACCCAAAAAGCAGGAACTTTAGCTTGCAGCACAAAATAGGAAAGCATATTACATGGAAAGGAAATGTAATACATGTATTTCCTTGTATTACACTACAAGGAAATGCAATACACATAAGAAAATATAAGCCAAAGACACAAATAAGGGGAGTTAGTCCTATTCCTCATCATACAGTGCCTTTAAATTGTCACTCACCAGTTTCAGAAGCAAGCTCTTTATTCCACTTTAAGGAATAGTTGCTCTTCTGTATTGTCTCCAGATATAACACAGAACTGTTCAGCTCTCTCAAGCCATTCCTTGACCCCAGGTAGGCAACTCCTTTCTTTGCCTCTTGACATATTACAATCCCACTCTGCTTCCTCTCTATCTAATTGCAGTCTATATAAAAAATGGACACTCCCAGATATTACAACATATCAAAATCTAGGAATATTTTCCACCAAAAAAAGGAAAAAAGATATACACAATCTTAAGGACTGAGATCAGAATTATCTCATATAAGTAATATAAAATGCAAATTTCTGTACATTAGGGAAAGCAACATGACTAACTTGAGATTCAGAGCCCGTTTTTGAAGAGATATGGTGTTTTATAAAATTGATAAAGAATAATAGAGAACACGCTAAAATAGAAGCATTTTCTCAGTGCATAATTTCCTCTTCAGCTTTGTCCTCCTTACATTTAGGAAGTGGAACTTAAATAAGGACAGGAGGTAGTATCACTTTAAGTATAAGAAGTTTATAATTTAGCAGCACTTTTGAAAGTCAAGAAATTTAATTCACGGTACACCTAAATAAAAGATCTCTGCTTATAAAAATAACATTAGCAAGTGTACTACCCAATAATGAATCCTGGGTTGCACATTTTAAACAGATTCCCAAGGGTAGCAGTGTCAGTTCACTAAAAAAGAATAAATTCAGAAAACTATAACATTAATTCTGTTAAAAGAAAATGAATAGATGGCATGAGTACATTTACCCTCCCATGGACAATCCATTTCTTCACATGGACAAGTCTAAAGCACCTTGATCCCCCTGTCTCTTTTAATCACTTTTTCCTAGACAGAAAAATTGCAGAAGTAATGAACCAAAAAAAAAATTACAGATCTCAAATTAAACAACAGAGACCTATTTAAAATAAAAAAAAAGTTATCCATTTATCACTACAAATTTGACGCTACTGTGCCAATATGAACTAGAATTTCAAACCCTTTGGTCAATGAAGCATAAAATAGATTGTCAGAAATACTGTCTGAAATATGAATCCACTGAAGAAAAATGCTTGAAAATACCTAAGATAATATAAGAGAATTGAAATTGGCTGAATATACCTCTAAAAAGTCTATACCTCTCTATTGCAATTCATAATGGTTTTCTCCTTGTTACTGGTTCATAGAAGGAGTAAAAATAAGCTTCTGATTTCTACATTTGAAAACACTGTGCATTTCTGTGGCAAGCTAAATCACTTTTTATTTGGAAATTATTTATTCTGTAATAGAAACTAATCACAAAATAATAAGCTTTCCCCTACACTGAAGCAATCTTCTTGGAAAATTCAGGAGGCTGTGTTATGAAGCCCATGGTGTGCTAATCATGCTGTTGTATGAAGTAGCGCATTACCACAAAAACTACAAATTAAGATGCACATTGAAATTAATTTTTTCTAGTTTTAACACAAAACAGAAATTGAAAAAAAAAAACCACTTAGGAAAAAGTCATACTTGTTATATGCCGGTTGAAAACAATCATCCTTCAACAAACATCTGAATTTTGGTCAGCCTGAATCCTACAGCACCATGTTAAAGCTCACTAAGGATACAGAGGGCTACAGTAAGTTGCAGTGGTTCTCTTTCCAGGTTGGTTGCCTCAGCTAAATATCCTCCATAGAATACTTCCAGGGTACCTGGATTAAACCAGAGTAATGAAATGCTGTGCACCCCTCTCAGCTCACATTGTGGCCAAGATGGTTTTGGCTCTGCTGATACAGTTCTGCTGGGCTGCTACTCTGTTTTGATCATCCTTTTTCTATTTTATGAGAATGCTACAGAATTAAAGTAATCCAATCCTAAAATAAGAGCAATTATGTTAAGAAGGTAAATGATAATAAATATCCCTGTATATATTTCCTAATAAAAGAAATAATTAAAAACAACAGTTAAACCCAAAGAGTATTTAGCAAGCTTTGAGTTTTTCCTTATCCTTAGAACTCAAAAAAAAAATTATCACAAGCTAATCTGTGGTATAGTAAATAATGGGGAGGGAGGGGAACCTGTATATTCTAACTATATTTTTCCCTGTAAGAATAAACAGACTAGAATAGACTATGAAAAAGAAATATTTGAATTTGTCTGGGATTATTTATAAATAAGACAAAATTAATACAGAATGAAACAGGAGCTGCACACACATTGAAAAAAATTAGAATCATCTCAGAATACCCAGCTGTGGCTTCATTCAAAACACTGACAATCTCCAACGGAGAATTCCTGAATTTGTAAACAATCTCTCACCTTTATTTTGGCCAGTGGACAACAGTGGCTGGTGAGGGAAGCATTCAAATAGATTGAAAAGAAATAAGACTCGCTGCCTCTAAAAGATGGCAAGAATTCAGGGTTAAAATAACACTGTTTCTAGATATCAGTACATGGAGAGATGTATTATTTGCAGCTGGAATTGGAGAATGTCTGACCACTGACAGAAAAAGAGCTAATGGCCCAGTAAAAGAAAGGGAATGAAATAACTGCCCTTTCACTGTGCAGATACTAGAAAGCACTCCAATGCTCCAGGTGGTTTTTTGACATTTTTCCCTCCATCTCCTCCACTACATCTAGTCCCTGTAATCAAAAATACTAAGACTTTGGTCCAAAACATTTTCCAGATATGGAATCAGGAAAGGATGAGTTTGGGCTTTTGTTCCCTCACTAACCCCATCTGACTAAGTTTGGAATCCTTTTGCAATATTTACAGTGATTTAGAGGCAGGGATTTAAGAAGTGCAATTAACCTTGATTTGAAAATCCGAGAGGCAAGCTAGGAATGAGTATCCCAGTGCAGCATTCAGCCCACATTCAGAGGCAAAGACATCCAATAATTCTCAGCAGTAAGCCCCAGGACTGTAAATATAATGGCAATCTGAAATCTTCATGAGTTTCCATTTAGTATTCTTGCATCGTAAGGAGGAACACGATATTTACCAGTGATTGATATCCGAGGAACATAATCCGTCTTACACGAGGTTATTTATTTATGAAGAGTCCTGCAGCTGTGCCTGGAGACAGAGTGGATGCTCTGTGAATCGAATGGATGTGTACATATATGCCCTTTATTTGATGTCAAACTGTGACGTTTTATCTAAAATTCCTTGGGTGGTGTATCTTCATACAGTCTTAGGGCAATAGCTTAATGATGTTAGCAAAAGAGTGCAGCCAAGAACTCCTGTCTTGTCCTCCTAGTTCAGATTTCTTCATGGATGGGATTCTTCTTACACATGGGAACAACTGACAGTATTTTAAACACATCTTCTTAGTTTGCTATATCTGCAAATAAATCAAGCAGCGAACTCAGGAACACCACGTATGAGCAGGCTTATAGTCAACTCCTACTCTTTTGCTTGAACAAAAGACAAAAGCATATTTGCAGTAAAATTCAAGTTTCATTATTTCTATGAAAGGAAAATGAGGGAAGATAATATATGGGTATCTGTAGCTAACAGCATTTCAAAGTTATCAGCTGCTTAGAGGGCAATTGGGTCCATTCTGAATATTAAAAACACGTTATTTAAAATGTTATGACCTTTAGATTAAGGGATAAATCCTCAGTAAATTCCTAAGTAAACTGCACTAGTGACAAGGATTCATCTTCAGTTTTTCATTCCTTTGATGAAAGCACCTAACACAGAACTCCTACACAACCTTACTCAACATATTAAAGGACAATATCCAAAGTTCAGAAAGTCACAAAACTGAAAGTCAGGTAAGTGCTTTGTTTTTGCATCACAATTATTCCTGGGAGAATCATAGGAAAAATTAAAATAAATAAATAAATAGAAGGTTTTTTCTTGAAATACCTCCGACTTCAGGAACATGCCAGTCTACCTGAACTCACATTAATATATTTGGCACTCATGAAATTACCATCAAGCTCCTTCAAGGCATGCTGTTGTATGGGGTATCTTTATATGCACATCTTCAGACAAGGACTTGATCTCCCTGTGATTGATAGAGGCACTTACCACAACAGAATCCTAATCAAGACACAGATCCTCTGGAGAAATAAGAATAAATAATAATGACAGTAGTGCTTTAATATCCAACTAAGCGAGAATGATCTCTGCTTTCTTGAAGGGAACGTTTTTCCCCCTGTCATTTACATATAGGAAATGTTGGGGCTAACTGCTATCCCTATGAGCACACTCTGGTCTTCTGCAGAATACCAGACAGAACTAAACAGCAGTGTGATGAAATAGCATACACATTAGTGAGTCTGGGGTTTTTCATATAAATACTTTTGCAGTAGAATGACTTACCTACAGAGCAGAAGGGAGAAGCTTGAAAAAGCAAAGGATTATTTTATCATTTCAAAAAAATCAAGAGCCTCAGCATTTTAGACCATAACTGTATGCACTTCCTGAAAATAGATGCATCTGTGAATTCTGGAGGGACAAGGGACTATACGAACCCAAAAAGATGTTTGCAGGTATATCAAATGTGCTGCTTTAGGCCAGTGGGGAATGGCAGATGAAAAGCTAATGGAGAAAGGCTGTGTAAGGGGCTGGATTTAGGATAACAATCTTATCAAATATTTGAGACTATTTGCTGTTCCCCTTCTTCTATGAAGTACATAAGACACCAGCATTCCCTGTTAACCCCTGCAGAATGCAGATAAGACACAATGTTTGATACGGATATTTCAAAATAAAAACACAACTAAAAAGATAAATATTAGATTGAAGAAATATACCTATGATAAACAATTCTGTTGACGAAATGCAATTAGTAATCTTATTAGTTGATTCTGGAAAAACATGTTTGTTCAGAGCCTGCAATAAACAACCAAATGTTCCTTCATCAGAAAGTGCAAATCAGCCAACCTAGTTAAGAACTATTCTAAAACCGCTTAATAGCATCCAGGTTCAGTGCCTGATTTTCTATCTTAAGCAGGAAGAGAGGTACAGCACAAACAATCCAGAGGATAAAAGCCTAACAGCAAAAGCTCCACACATACCAAAGAAAATAACGTGCCTATGACAGCTACAACAGCAGCAATTTTCAGCTTCTTACACTGCTCATGCGACGCACTTTGCAGCCATCCCTCTTGCATAAATCTCTACGTTATAATTTTGCGTTCCAATGGATCGGTTTGTGTGCTCCGTATCTGCAAATGAGCCAGATAATAGGAGTGTGAGAAGTGATTTGTGCTATCAGTGACATCAGGAGTTTTGCAGCTGTAGTTATTAACAGATTTTTTTTTCATCCAGCAGCATTGACTAAAATCAATCACTCTGATAACCAGGCATGGCATGAGCTGTCCGCCCTGTCATTTCAATCTGATTAATCACACATACACAGACCTTTACCTTAAAGAAGCAATTGTTCACATTTAATCACAAAGATACATTCAAGCATACCATCATAGATTACTGAATTTAAGTGCAATTTATGTCTTATAGTTTGGCAAATATGTTTATGATAATATGGTTTTGGCATATAGATGTATTGTTTCATTCATTTTACAAACATTAAAATCTAATCTAATGTGTTGCACTTTGAATCATTTATCACATCAGATTTGCAGCTTTTGAAGCTTCCATTATACACGTATCCTTATCTGCAGATTTATCCTAATAACCCAGGTACAAATAAGTTATTAGTTATTATGGCTTCTTCACACTGCTTGCTTGACAGTAGGCACCTTCTTCATCATGAATTAAATGACTTTATTTTACCTAAACATCCTACATTCTATTAAGTGGCCATTCTTTTGTTTCAATTTTTCTTTTTAACCTCATAACAAAGCACAACTCATCCATTAAGAGTTATGCAAGACCTTCAGTCTCTTTTGAGTTTTGGGGTATATATTTGTTTGTTTGCTTGCTTTTTCTCTTCAAAAGGAAAGGCATACAAGAGAGTCCTTACGCAATTATAACATTCTGCAAGTAAAAAACAGGCCACTCTGCAAAAACACATTCTTATTCCAAAAAAAAGGTTGAATTTGAGATCTGTTAAACCAGTAACATATTTGACTTTGCCAGAAACACCGTACATTCCAGAAACTTCTTGATTAGGCCTAAGCACACAAAAGCATTTGAGTGTCCTGGGGTCCACCACCATTAAGGTCCACCTCAATCTAAGTGGGCATAAGTTTCACTTTCAGTCCAGAAGCCAATGAACTGAGATTATGTTGAGTACAAGCTTAAATGTTGTGCTGGTAAAATTGCACAAAACCATAATCTTTGCCTCTGTTGCTGAAGTCATATGCAGCAAACAGGTTATTACTTGCTATGCATATTAAGTAGGTGACTCCTTAAGCTTTTAGCTTCTCCAAATGCACCAACATTTCAGAATTGGGCGTATTTTCTGAAGAGCCAGATCCATATGTCAGAAATTAGTTTTTTATTTACTGTTTCTAAATTAGATAATACTTGTTTTAAAAGAAATACTTTTTCAAAGACTGTTGTGCTTAGATCTATATATGAATTGAGTGAAAAACATTTTTATGCTTCAAACAAATAATTTAAAAATATTTTAAGGCAAAAAACCCCTTTTAGTTAATAATATAACATTATTAATATAAAGTGAACCTTCTTTTCATTTGTAGCACACTGCAGGAGGCCCTCTATAGCAGGCTCCTGCTCTGACTGCTCCCCAGCTGTGTTCTCAGGAAACGACAAGTTGAATAGGTTGACAAGCAGGGAAGGAAGGAAAGAAGGAAGGGAGAAAGCCTTCTTCTGCCAAAGAACTTTAAAGAAACTCCAAAGTCTTGGAGGCTACCAGAGACTTGCTTATGCTTAAATAAATGGCAGACACAGATTCATGAGGAGACTACAAATAATTACTCAAAACTGCACAGTGCATTTATTTCCTCAGTCTAAAAGTGGGATGCAGAAGGATATTGCTTTCCACCACATGTCATGCACCAATAGAATATACATTATAAAGCACCCAGAGGTTCAACTGTCATTCTGTAATGCAGTCAATAGGAGCCGGGCAGAACATAACTGGGGTGTAATCACCACCCAAAGATTTAATATAAATACCTATTATACAGAAAAGGCTGACTTTTAAAAACATTGCTCCTCATCACATCCTAGAGTACTTTCCAGAGCAAAAACAGCTGTTTACCTTATTGTGCCCACCCAGTTTAGCAAAACTCTGTCACTTTTATCAAGTAGAACACAAGCAATGAACTACAGAGCAACTCATAACTTCATGCAGAGTGTTTTACAGGGATACACTGCACCAAGTAATTTTTGGATCTTTATTAGGCTCTGAAAAAGATTAAAGTGTTGATTTTTGTACATATATTCATATTCAAATTGGAAATCTAGAAAAATGCAACTGCAGATAAGAACATTAGTCCAACTAGTACACAGTCCATCTCCATAGCTGCTACTGTCAAGGAATGTGCAAAATACCTGTCAGTAATTAATGAGGATAGTATCTCACAAGTCACAGGTTGTGTCCACACAATTGCCTTCAATAGCTATTCATTAGCCAGTTCTCTCTTGTTTTTCCAGTCCCTTTCTAAATCAGTTTGCACTTTAGACTATCCAAAAATAGAAGAGGTGCATTCCACAGCTTAAATTCTGTGGAACAGAGGAAAAAAGAAATGCTCTGGGTTAGGGTTTTTTTCTCCTCTGTCTAAGCCTACCAGCCCACAGGACCATGCTTGTCCTCTCTGCAGCAACCATCTCTGTATCACCTCTACCAGAGTACTTCCCACATCCGTACCCTTCTGCTCTTAAAAGTTCCAGTCTGCTCAGCCTGCCCTTATAGACCAAGTCATTTAAGTACACTGACTTCACTTTTTTCTGAAGACCATTTGGTAAAGAATTTGACAAATAGTCTGAATTTCAAAGTAAATTAGATTTAAAAGACCTGTTAACTATTTCCTATTATACTGCATTTGATTAACTTGACTTTTTTTTTTTTTTAGTACTTTGCCACAGAAGCCTTCTGGAAGAACTCTTTCAAACATTTGGAATTTACCACCTCATCTTCCTGTTTTACGGAATAATCTGTTATTAATAAAAGATGCTAACCATAACTACCAAATTTATCTATATGATGATAAGAAATTTCAGCCTTTTTTGCTTTTGCCTTTTAAAAATGTTTTTAATGCTCAGGTTTTTTTGTATTGTCTCCAACATTTTTGTATTCTTGATACAATATTGCATGGAGCATTTTAAATGCAATTACTATTGCTGACATACAAAGGCAAATTAACAGGTTTTCACTTATTTATTCTCATTCCTTATGTCTTATACTCTATTTATAACTTTTCACTCTGCAATTAAAAAACTGACTTGCTCTGACTGGTGAAAAAAAGGAAAAAATACAGGACATGATATCTTTCCCTCTGACTGCTTGAGACCTCACAGTTGGTCAGGAATCTCTTAAGGTAGGGCGTCCATCAGCAAAAATAAGTAAATAAATAAATATGCACATAGTATAGAGTAAAAATGAGTGGCAAATCCTTTTCAAAAAACCAAACAAAATGTAATTTTTGAATGTAGTAATGCATTTTCAGCCTCTTGAAAAGAAACACTTGCTTTTACTATACAAATTTAGTTCAAAGAAGAAGTCACAAGACATCACAAAAGCCATGTGTTGCACTGGGCCTATCTTTTTCTTCCCAGACCATCACAAGTATCTTTGAAGAGAGGACCCAAGTAGGTATCCATTAACAGAGTAGGATGAATTTATCCCAACTAACAGATTGCTTTATTGTCATATACTCTTCCAAAAATGCCTAAAGTCAGAGTTTTATCTTATCTGTAACTGTCATATTTATTTTTAACTCAATTCCTAAATGGAAGCACATTTAGGAAATAAGGAAAACTGTATTTATCAGAACTGAATATGATACATTAATATGGTGTAAGTCATTAATTGAGGAATACTAAATACAGTCTTTTGCTACAATCCTACTCCAGTCTAATGCAGCTCACATAGACAACATGCATTTCTAAGAGTGCAAAAATGGGGTTTTTTTCTGTTTAACAGGAAGTCAATACTGTATCCATCTTCTAAAAAAAATCCTAGGGGAGGAGATGTCTAATTTTTTTTTTCAAATACACTGATTTTCTCTAGAGTCTATTAAAGATTTGTCACAAGAAAAACAATAAAGAACGAATATGATGCACTGAATTCTCTCATCATGCCCTCATGTGCCAAGCCCCTAGACACAAAGACATTAGAAAGGAAAGTTCTTACATGGAATCATGGAATACCATTGTATTTCTCCATGAGTAAATGGAGAAAAAAATCAAAATAAGATAGAAAAATATTCTCTGAATCTGTAAACAATATTAATAATTGGGGGGGGAGGGGGGGGAGGGAGGGAAACATATCCAAAACAGTATTTTAAAATGAGGTCACTAAGATACTTTTTGTGCATATTGTATCAATAATGGATGTAAACACAGACCAAGAAAACTTTCACTAATAATGAAGTAAAAAATACTTTAAAAATTGCATGGTATGTTCTAACTGCTTTGAACTGTCAAGTGAGATGTCGATGGTGAGTTAGGTCTGAAAGAGCATGTATAAACTTTTCATTACTTCTTTCTTTTTAATACATTTGTAATTATGACATTAAATTCATCTTCAATAATGTAACTGAAGTCAAGATATTGCTATATATCACGAGCTGAGCAGGCCTTTCCATTTAGTTCCATAGCAGTGAAATAGTCATAATTGACATTTTTGTCACGTTGCTCTGTTAAGTCTGGCTTGTGCTGCACAAATGCACAGAAATTCAGCTGCATTACACTCCTCTCTTTACCCTACCTACCATTTCACTTTTTGCTTTCTTCCTCTCTGTCTTTTCCTTCCAGTCTTTAATCATATGTGAGAATTATATATATTTTTTCCACTGTTTGTTGACAAGAAAAAAGAGGCTATGTCTGCACACTACCCAGTCCTGAACAAAAATCAGCAAAACTGCAATCAACATCCAGATAAGGCCCTCTAATTTCATTCTGAATATGAGAGGGATAATTTAAATCACAACACTGCTAATGCTGAAGGTAAAAACAAGCAACACATACGCCTCAAAAAAAAATCAAATTCTAAACCTAAAATACACAGGATTTCTTATGAAATTACAGAATCAGAGGTGATTTATGCTTTACACCTAATTCCAATTTTTATATAATAGATTGAAGATAGGACACATCAACCATATTAATATTCAAGCCTATCCCTTTAAGTATCATGCAGCCACTAATCAGAGCTGAAGGGGACTGAGCTTTTCTCACAGTTTTCATTCTCATTTTTAAATGACTTAATTTTGTACTATTTAATATTCAAAACACTTTTCTTTATCTGGCATGTAACCCCTACAGTTCGAGTACTTAAACAGCACCTAATTTGATATTCTGTAAAATTAATTTCAATAGAGAAGCTGATGAAAAAGAGAAAAGTTTTAGTATTTTACAGGTATTACTAAAGCTTGTCCCTCCAGAATTAAATGTTCACAGCAGTCACTTCATAAACAAGATTCATGGGTTTTGAGGTGTTACTTACATTTGCAGGAGAATATATGTCACAAAACAATTTGTTGTGCTATTGACATATAAGCATATCTTAAAGAAACTAAACAGTTATTGAAAAGAGAAGATTTCATCACAGAATTACAGAGCAATTGTGGTACCTGAGGCCAGACAGTGCTCCTGCCCCCACAACATTCACACAGGTGTTCTACACAGTGGCAACCTCCCCTTCACAGAATTATCAGCTGTCACCCATCTGATACTATCAGCTAAGCTTTTGCTTTTATAATAGGCCCCCTGAAGCTGTATCTAGTGCTTGGGGTTTTTTTTTAAATCACCACCATTTACTGATTTCCTGTATTTTAGTTTTTTGTTGTTGTTGTTGTTGGATTTCTGATAATAAGATTCAGCTTGTCTTGTCTCACTTGAATTGCCCAAGATAACCCTTGGTTTCCCAGGCTAACATTGTTCACAAACCAGAATTATCAGAGTGCAAAGGGAGATTTTTTTTTTTCCAAGTCCTGCTCAAACATCTGGACTAACACGATTTTTACATTTGAAAACCATGTAGAAATTTAAAACATCTAAGAAGAGAGACAAAACTTATTCTACCAATGCAGAAAGATACAATATTAATATCCCAGCTATTTTATTATTGTTCAAAAATCAATGATTTAGTCTTTTATGTGTACTGGGCCCAGCTTAAAGACACATCTTCCCATCAGGTTCAGACAGCTTTTCACAGAGTTCCCAGGAGTGGTACAAGTCCTTTCCTCTGTCTCACCCCAACAGCACTCTGAAAATGTGGTTGCAAAAGTGTGCAAGAGAGAGCTCTTAGTCATCAGCACTCATTTCGGTCCCTCAGGTGACTGAGCCATGCCCTGCTGTATTCAAAACAGCATGAGCCCAGAATGAGAGAAGCCTTAGTTGATGTTCCCAGAGAAAGCCTCTGAGGATGGAAATGGCCATGACAGCAATTCAGAATGAACCTTTCCCCATTCCAGAAATGCCAAAGCAAAATCCCTCTATTCATCCAGTTCAGAAAAAGGAGCAAAAACTCATCATACTAAGCTAGCAAAAGACTGATGGAAGTGTTTTCACAGGCAATTAATACATACAGCACTCACACTAAATCTGCAAGAGACCCTCAGAGCAAGTACCAATGTACACAAAAGGAGAACAGCTGGCTTGCCTCTGAACTGCCCTTTCACACATATTGAAATCTAACTGAATGCATCAGTCCCACCACATCATATTTATTTCTGGTTCCACTTGCACAAAATGACAAGGAGTCTTATTGGCAGGAGACTCTCTCTCCCTGCTTTTCCACATTGCTTGTCAAATCACAACGGGCTTCACCATGGCAGAAGGAAATGGGCAATGAGATCCTTCCAAATCTGGACAAGACAAACAGATCCTTCTAGAACTTCCTAGTTTCTCAGTATCATCTACAACACTGGCATCTTGACATCAGGCAAGACACATACATCTTCTCTCTTGAAACCCACATATTTCACCCACCTTCTCTCTCTTTTTGCTGTGTCTGCTTGGCCAGAGAGCACAGCACTCCATGAAGCTCCTTACACTGTAGGAGGACAGCAGCAACCACTGAACATATTGCAGAGGTTAAATGAAACTTGAATAAATCTTTCCTCTGCAAGCTTTCAGAATAAGTAAGAATTCAGAAGGAAGGAAAACAGTGATAGGAATAAGAACAGTTATTGTTTTTTGAGCATGTCTTCTACCACATTTCCACCTTAGAGTAATCCAATCACTATTCTACTTTTCACTGAGGATATATAAACCTCACATCCTCATTCTCTGATCAAAGGTTTGTGCCTGTATGGATACATTGGCTGTACTCTCTTTGCCCCTTGAATTTGGACACTAGTACCTATCCCTTCAAAAGCATGCTATCGGCACTATCTAGAGCCTTCCTTGCAGCAATGGCAATAAATCATTTTAGGGGCTATAAACCATTTCAAGGAGAAAGAGACTTTCCTAACAGCCCATATTGATGCCCAACTGCAGTACATTCCTTTGATTCCACCCAAAAAATGAACCAAAATGTTCATCCACACTTTCTTCTTCCTCAGGGACACCCCCTCTCCTATGGAGCAAACCTTGCATTTTTTAAGAAACTGGAGCATCTTCAACCTGCAATTCCTCATGCTTTTGCTGTACCAACACTGTCTCTTCATGAATGAGAAGTGTCTCCCTTTGAGTCCCTTTTTCCATTTTTTTTTTTCATTGAATTGCCAGCTCAGTCACAGAGAAGCAGCTCTGTGTACAGGTGTAATAACAAAGTCACTCCAGTGGCAGTGTTCTCTCCATACGCATACCAGTGGAGTTATGTTATGCTCATACAAATTGTTGCATCTTTCTTGAGTTTTTTTCCACAGAATCTGGGAAAA
Source organism: Passer domesticus (assembly GCF_036417665.1). NCBI lineage: Eukaryota > Metazoa > Chordata > Aves > Passeriformes > Passeridae > Passer > Passer domesticus. The sequence continues at coordinate 43,924,438 of NC_087478.1, read as the reverse complement.
GTTACACATCATTTAATACAATAACAGAAAAAGGGATCCTCCAAAAACTGCCCCTTTACCTATTTCACTATTTGACTGGTTTCTTCCTCATGCTGCTTCATACTTATCAAAGTGGTCTAACCTAGTCTGTGCTACAGGGCTGGTGCTAGATACCTCAATGAGCCCCACACAGAGGCACACCACAGCAACCTCCCCTCAAGTGCATGCTGCTCTTACTAGCAGGGATCAGTGCCCAAACATGCATAAGAGCACTGAGCAGCATGTGACAGCTGTTAGATTTCAGAAAGTTTAGGTGACAATGCTTCCCACCCACCCTGCTCACCTGTGTGAGACCAGAGCAGCGAAGCGAGGCTGGCTGGTTAGACCACATTGACAAGATAAATGCATGCCCTTGAAAAAGCCCCAGTCCCATTGACGTCAAAAAGCAATGGATTGGGTCCCCTGTCAGACACAGAAAGCAGACATCTGCTTCGCTGCAAATGCGAAGAGGAATTCATTAAGTCAAGCATAGTCTTATTCCAAACCAAACACTATTAACATTTGAAGTCCTTAAAATTTTGAACTGATGTAAATTCTCTTCAATTCTCTTCTTGATTTCCTGTGTTAAATAATGATAAATGTTCAAATCAAGAATTTTATTATTTCTTACTCTTTTATTTTTAAATTTTGTTGAGGCTTTTTGATACTTTCCCTGTGCTGCCCCCCTCCTCATTCTATGCATTTCTCCCCCCTGCTGTGTGCATCTGCTGTGTGTCTCTCTCACTTGCTCTCTCCCTGCTGTGTACATCCACTATTTCTCCCCACCACTCCTCTGTGTATGTTTGCCATCTATCTCTCTCCCGCTCCTGCTGAGAATATTCACTGCCTCTCCCCCTCCCCCCAGTACATGCATCCATCCTGCATCTTCCTCGGCCACTGCAGTGCACATGAGCCTTTTCTCAGCAGCTCCTACTGGCATTCATACACACCTTCCTCTGCCTGCCTTCCCTCATGCCCTCTCCTCTATTTTTCATCCCCTCCTCCAGGCACTCCTTATCCCTGCTCATCTTTATACTATTCTCCCTTCCATCTTTTTGATATTCTGGTTCCTTCTGTCTCCTTATCTGCACCACTCTTCTCTCAGGCTCCCCTTTGTACCATTTCTCTCCAGTTCTCTCTGATCTGTTCCCACAAATTGATTCTACAGGAAAAAATGTTCTTGTTTGCAGGGGTGTGCAAGTCTGCATTGCAAACCATTCAGCACTGTGTCAAATCTGAGGTAGTCAGCTTAATTTGCAGAAGAATCCTTGCTTCCTGCCATCATAGAGGCAGGGTAAAATCTCCCAAAACACTTTCCTCTGCTTTTTTTTTTCTTATATAACTGCACTGCATGGTTCATTTGCATGTAATGCAAAGTATTCAAGATATGCCTTTGCATACCTGCAAGGTTCTTAGTGGCAAAATAAAAGGATATATATGATACTAATTCTAACTGTTGCAGTTTACGTAACAAAAAATGAAACGTGCTTTAATTGGTATGATATAGTGGGGCAGCATCAAATCCAAATGCATCCTATGATTTTCCAGCTTCCTTTCAATGGATGTATAATAACAGTGGCTTAGTCATTCAGTGATCAGCTAATTGAGTCAGCTCTCTTCTTTCTCATGAGAAAACTTCATCAACTTGCTCTCATTTTCAGTGTACAAGTAAGTCACTTGAAAAATTCAAGACTGATCACAAAACTCATCCTCCAAGAACTCCAATAGGGATGCCTACACAGCTCTGTACTTTCTCACTCAGCACTCACCAGTGCTGTCTTTCATTTAGATAATCACTTATATTACTTATGCAGATCCCCAGTTCTCCACTTCTGATTATTAATATATAGCTATTAATTACCAGATAGCCAGTACAGTCAGATTATGTAAACCAGACCTCCTTGGCCTAAAAATTCATTAATTTTAGCAAAGAGAACATCTCTGCCTGGCACAACACACCTTTAGTAAACTCTTTTAGCATTTATCCCACTTTGAATTATTTTCAAGCCTTAAATATTTATATTCTATGTAAAATGTGTCCTATGGTCTTACTAAGGCCTTGTTTAGATTTGTCTTTTTAGAACATACATAATAGATTTGCTATATGCTCTAAGCTACTTATTTTATTGGTCCTACAATAACGTAGTAGTTCTTTTCAAAAGTCAAAGATTAAAATTATGCAACATTTAGGGAAAAAAACAGATAATTCCAGTTTTACTTCTGCTAACTTTTACTTACATGTCTAATCTGCTGACTTCCACTTGTTTAAGTGGAAGCGTCCTCTAGTCACCCCTCCTTTGTCACTTTTGTTCGTCATTGTCACCTCCACAGGTATCTATTTTGTTTGGGATAACAGTCCTAGGCAGCTTGCTAACTGTCCTAGGCTTCCTCTAGTGCATCTTCCCCTCCCACCCTCCTACAGGAGGTTGCAGAGGGGCACCATGGCATGAGCAGGGTTACTGGGGCTCCTGAGCACCTGGTGCTTTCAACCCCTGAAATACGACAGACTAACTTCACAGGCAAGGAAGCTGCTCTTGGTTGTGTTACTCCTGTGTGTCTGTGTGTGTCAAACCTAGAAGCACTAACAATGCCTGCCAGAGGCTGGCATTTGAGAAGGCATATACTCATGATCCTGGCACCCACACACCTAAGTCTTGCTCAGGTTTTCTAGATCATCAGCTGCCTTAAAACAGATGCTCCCAGCTGTCAGTTCTGACCCTGAACTTGACTAAATAGTTTCTGGTACGATTTTTGTCAAAGTCTTTTATAATTGTGGTACTTTACTTGAAAAATTGGAAATACTTCCACAGCAACTGACAAATTGTATTGAACTGTGAGTTGAAAAGACTTTCAGTAAAATATTCCCTGGTATCAGATTCAATTCATTTTCATCACAGAGGTCACTGCTAATTTCCTTTTTTTTCAAAGCAAAAAGAAATTAGGCAGAATTTCATATTCAAATGCATAAATACATCTGCTTTACATTTTGTATTAAATAAGCAAATTGAGTTTTAAGAGTGACTTGTCAACATCATTGTAACAAGAGGAAATTTTGGCAGTTGAACAGAAAAAACGGATGAAGGATTTAGTGCTTCAAATATGACCTGGGCTTGAGAAATAGGCTCAGTTGGTGAATACTTCTGTGAAAGTGATCAACACAAAAATGGATAACATTGCCACTGACATTTTTATCACACAGTTTGAGTGTTGACATTCCAAAGAGATAATAAGAATGGTCCAAAAGATCAAAGCTCCTATTGCAGGCTTTCTGCACTTTCAAGGAGATGATGGCACATCCATTTATACATGTTTCAGTGTTTGGAAATGTTCTTTTTCTTTCTTTGTCCAAAGAACTTTAAGACTCATCTACATGACATTGTGCTAATGAATAGATTCTACAGAGAATGACAAAATAGGCAGGTCCATACCTATACATAAAAGCTTAAAAAGAAAACTAGGATATTTCTAGTGAAAAGCACCTTAGAAACATGAAAGAACAGTGGGAAAATATTATGGATGTTCTTTTCCACATAAAAACACCTGCAATATTTTTGTTACCTTACTAAAGTTAAAAGCTCCATTTGTATTTTAAAGAATAAGTTGCCACCATATCCCGACTAGACTAAAAGTAATTTTATCTTGGTCATCTAGAAACAGGTCAAACCAGTTTGAATTTCCTGTTTCTTTTGCCAAACAAACGCTCTTCATTTGAGAATAAATTTCCATGCCCTGACGGAATAAGCAGCTCACAGGAGAGTGATCTAACAAAAATGACTGAGGCTCAGGATATGAATGTAAAACTGATTGCTTGACCTGCTCTGTAACACAGCTCGTATCATGCATATGCACCTGAGAAGCTATTATGATTTGCACATCTTCTGTCTGAATGACTGCCATCCTATCTGTAATAACTTTACCACTTAAATCACCATCTGTTTCACAGGCTTTCTAATGTTTATATCTCCCTTTTCTGTCCTAGGAAAAGAACAAAATTGTTTTCCTCTACTGCACAAGAAGAAATATCCCTGCGCTCAGCTGGGGAGCTAAGCTAACATATCTTAACTATCTCTATCAAACCAAACAGAGATTTTAGCATTCAAATGAACCTGCATGAAATCCATGATCTGCTACCCCTATAGAGTGCAAGATAGAACAAGAAACACATTACATGTTTTCCTTTGTCCTTTACTCCCATCTGGCAAACTTGCTTAAATGCTAATGTAGATGGTGATAATGAACATACAAAAACCAGAACCCTGACACATACCAACAGAGAAGAGCCGGCATTTACAAGGAACCCAAATACATCCCAGGTCAACATAACCAGAGGATATTTGGATACTCTCAGATAAGTTATAAGCTTTGGAAACTATAGGATCTGTTCTTCCCTGAATTATAATAATAAACTGGTGTTTAAACAGCTTCCATACTGCTAGTCAATTCTTCATTATTTTAAAAAACCCAAACAATACAGCAAATCAGACATCTCTCCCAAGCTCAAACACCAAACAAACCAAACCCAAAAATCTAAATTCCAACAAAGCTACATTTGACCTAGCCTTGCCTGCAAAGCTTAAGTAAATAGGTAACATGGCTTCCACCATCAGGGAAGTCCATAATCACATTTCTTACATTTTTACTACACAGTAATAAATGCAGACAATGCTGGCAACTGCTATAGGTAACTCAGAGATTAAAACTGTGCAAGTCAGAGACTTATAGAAGTCTGGCAGGAGGGGGCTCTAAGAGAACCTTTGCAAAAGATGTATCAATCAATATGGATTTGCAGAAGCATTCTGGAACAGTGAGAATTGCTATTCACCTCTCAGGACCCCAGATTAAAAAGTCAGAGTAGAGATCATAGTGACTATATATAAAATCTTTCACAATGGGCAAGATTAGGATTAATCAATTTGTCTCTCTTTATGCCTTTCCTGGACATCAACAGGATCTTTTGGGTTTTGTTAATGCTGAAAAAAACGTTAATTAAAATAACAAATGCATATTAGAAACCAACCACTCACAAAAGGAGCTTCTACTATGTTTCTCTATTACTCAGTTTTACTGACACAAAGAAAAATTGCTTTCCACTAGTTGTTTGTCATAGTCTGTTCCCTTCCCTCCTCATACAAGCAGTTCAGAGTTAGCAATATGGTGCCATCTATCAGAAAGCACAGAGGCAAAACAATTTTGAAACCACTTTCCTAATACGCATACATGCTTAGTGATCCCTTCCTTCCAAGTCCCACAAATGCTTTTTGTGTTGGTGAGATTTAAAATTTGCTGGGAACAGCCCGCATATCCAGGATGGATAAAATTTTCAAATAAAACAACAATTGAGCAACAAGTCCTTTCTCTCCGCACAACAGTTCTATCCTCCTCAAACTGATAAAGAGCCTTCAGAGCATTCAGTTGACAACTTAGAGATGTAGGTTTAACACTCATTTGTTGTAACACCAAATTATGCTGGCAGAAAAGAAAACAGCCTAGGAATCCCCTTGCCTGACCCCAAGCAAGATGGGGCAAAACCACAGAATGGCACAAGAAATACAAGGAGGAGCCCCGGGAGCTCACATGGGGCTTCTCTTGCCCAGAAGCATGGTTACCTACACCCGCCCTTTCCCCAGCCAAAATATACTCAGCCTTTTGTCAAAGACTCCTTCATAGCAACACCTTCACACACATCCTTAAATAACAACCTCAAGTCTGAGTCACATTTACCATAGCCATTAACCAAAAACATTTCCAAGCAAGAGTTAAAGCTTTCAAAAGACTCACTGGCAACAGCTGCCAGCACAATAGGGAAGGAACAAGATAGGAACTAGCTCAGAACAAATTTTGATAAAATAATGATTGAGAAAAGCAAATCTACTCAATAAATTAAAAACAAAGCAATCTCAGGGAAAATGAAGAGGGAAATTACTACAGCTCAGAACTTTCTTAACCTATTACCATGAGATAACAGGAATTCTTATGCTACTTTAAAAAAGCCACAGACCATTGTCAATGGAGAGTTTTCTGGGAATCTCAAACCAAAGCAAAGCTCACACAAATGAGGACCAAAAGCAGGGCTCTGCAAGCTTTAAGATGTTAACCTCTCTTTCTTTTCAAATTCTTTTTTAATTGCAAGGCTAGTAGTAGGGAGAGTATCTTGGGCATGCAGACTTTTATAGTCTCCAAAGGAAAAGAGTTCCAATTGTTCAAGAGCAAGTTGGAAGCTGGCAATGCTACACTGTCTTCTCATCTGCAAAATGAAAGAATTCATGTACAAAGTCTATGTCTTCTTGCTATTAAATCAAGCAATAGCTGAAAAACTCAGCTGCACAAAGCAACTCTACTCATCTTCCTTGTAGTCACCTTCAAAGTCACCTAAGATTTTGAAGAACAGGGCACTAAAACAAATGTTCAGTGTCTTTTAAAATGTCCAGAAATGAATGAGCTGCCAGACTCATCAATTTCTAGAAACCAAGGTGACAGAACTATCAAAGACCCAGAGAAGTAACCACTGCATTGTCTTGCCTGACCTTCTGTGATGATGTGCAGAGGAATGAAGAAGCCACAGGCCTTATTACAGGGAAAGCGCTCTTTGTTCTTGTAGCTTTCAAAACAAAGTACAATGATCTTTTCCACTGCAGCTGAAGCAATTCTATCACCAGAGTCATTTTTTCGCATGTCTGAGCTGCCTACTTCAGAAACACTTCTCTGCCTAATCACAAAGAGCCAGTGAAATGACAGAACATGGGTAGCAGGGCTTTTGCCTACAAACCCAGTAGCAAACCTTGTTAAAAGAAGGATGCATACTGAAAGTAATAGTGATGGTCTGCATATGCCATGTTTATTTGTTGTCAGATGCAAGTCCAGATAGGGAGGCAGCTAAGCACACAGTCCAGGTCTCTTGAAGCCTGCTGCTTGGACAGAGACGATGGGATAAACAGACACTTGGAAAACCTGACTCCCTGAAATCTGGATACCACTTTTTTTATTGGCACTCAATTGCCCTGATCACGAAAACGAGCTGGAAGTCTCTCAGGAGAAACTGTCAGAAGCCTGCTCTGCCCTTCCCGCTGCATTTCTACCCACTCCCTTCACTGCAGGCTTGGCCTTCTTTCTCCTCCTTTGTTTGAGGGTTTTTTCCCCTTCTCCTTTTGTTTCTGAGACATAAAAAGAGAGAAAGAAAGATGATGGGTGACCTGAGGAAAGGATCAATCTAGATGCTGAGAGAAAAGAGGGCTGACATGGTTGTCAGCAGATGACACAAAGAGGATGATCTATAGTGCTTAGTGCCCAGATTACCTGTCCTGCAGCAAAAGAACATTTTAAAAATAATTATTCTTAGAGAAAAAAATTAAAATGTGACATCCAAGCCAAAAACATAGGGAATAATTCACACACAGGTTATCTGATAGCAAATTCACCAGCTTTACCTACTTAAAAACAAATTGAGCTCCTTAATAAACCTCCTAATACATATGAAAATTTTAGACAACTTATAACAATTCTTACTGTAGTCATGTCCAGCTACAATACCAAAATAATATGATTAATTTATGATCATACTGTTTAGTGTATGCTATTGCTTTAAATGTGCGCAAGAGAAAGCCTAATTTAAGCTAGTTTAAATTTGAAATAATAAACAGGTAGTCAGGGAATTATTGATATTTTTTACTTCCTGAGATCAGTAAAATAAATACATCTGGAAGGAAATTTTTTAAAAGATACTTTTAATGAAAATAATGTTTTTTAAATAGGCATAAAAAGACAAGAATAGTAATGGTTAAGACTGCAACAATAAAATCTGACACATCAAGGCAAATTTAAGCTAAGATTTCAACTGTCTTTTATAATTAAAGTATTTTACCTCTTAAAAGACATATCATTGGCACAAAAGAAGTTGAACTGCATTCTGTTCTCAATTGCCTGTCATAACCTGTCAATTCACAGTGAGATAAAATGAAATGGTATCCATAAGTGCTGAAACACTAGACCATTTATTAATCAGTCTGCTTTTTCAACAGAGTTTTCTATTGATATATTAGGAAATCTAATTTTGTTTTACATAGAGAAGCATGTGTAAAGTCAATAGCAAACACTGTTAGAGCAAAAACATTTAATGTTTTTATATACAGCATAAACTGCTGTTGCAATTAAAACAGCAGATATAAAGAACAACAAAAGTAAAACAGTGCAAGTTATTAAAAATCCTAGGAAAAAAAAATCTTACAGATTAATTAAAAGATTCAACATATTGAACTCTGATGTTCCCTCTTGTATATACCTCACCATCTTTACCGTGTAAGTCAAATCACAAACTTCCTAGATAATATTGCACATTGCCAATTACACTATGCCTAGTCCTCTTTACCTATACCTAGATTTGTATAGGTACAGCTCCCTCTATATTCATTTGCTACTGTTTTTGGATACTGACAATTTTATTTATTACATTCATTTTAAGGTTTATTCTACTTTCTTGGCAAAGGGGCAGAACTTTTAAGGAAGCATTGGAAGCAACACAGCTGTTATGCAAAATAAGATGTGTGCTCAGTTGTGTCTGTCCCCTACCCCTGTATTGATTTCTCCCACCTACTTTTCCCTTGGGTTTATTAGAATAAGCAAAGTCCCTTCCAGCTACTTATTAATACAATCCTGCTTCTGTATAGGTCACCTGGTAAAATGGGAGACAATAAAATGCTTTATGCGCTTATTTGCTTAATAAAGATTGCTCACCTTTAAAGGATCCTGGGCTTTCCAAACTAAAAGCAAAGCATGACTGTAGGCTGTGCTGAAGTCAAGACCTCACCAAATTCTTACCCAGTAGGACTGTATAAATCTCTTTCCCTAAATGTCATGACTCCCAGATCCCAGCTGTGAATGAACCCAGCTGTCAAAATTCCCCCTACGCCCCTTTTACCAGCAATGCTGCAGGCAGTTCCTCCCAGCCTGATGCACAGTGCTTGTGAGGTATCCAGGCAGCAACTTCAATTACATTTAATTTCAGCAGGAAAGACCTCTCAGGTGTAACAAAGAAGATATCACAATACCTAAACTTAATCCTTTTTACCAGATTGCCCTACATTGCTTTGGGTCCATGACTTAGAGTAAGAGGTGACTGCAAGCAATTTCCTGAGGATGAAAATGACTGATATATAACTAACAAATAACACCTTAAGTAAAAAGTGAAAGATATAGTCCACCATCACTTTGTTGAGACAAACAGCAATAACCTTTCCCTAAAAGGAAAAAATCCCTTTGGGAAGAATTCTCATTCCACAATGCCTCCAGCACAGAGAGGATTTTTATTTCATCCCCCTTCCCTTTGGGACTGCATTTTTCCTCAAGAGCAAACACCTCCTGCCACCCCCTTCCTGTCAGATGCTTTTTGGCTGAAACATGGCAGACAGCACCCTTAGAGTGGAGATGCCCCAGAATCCTGTCCTTGCGGTTGCCATGGCTCGATAAAGCAGAGAATAGAAATGCCAGTGCTCAAGGACTGTCTGTATCCTATCTTTTTTTTCCCACAGCAGCAGCAAAGGCATTTCAAAGGAATAGCGATTAATAGCAGATTCCTTGATTCAGCCTGACTGACTATTAGGAGCCCTGAAGAATTGATGCCACATCATGGAGACAGATGCAGAGACATCACATGTCCCCAGTCACTGACAGTCTGTGGTGTTTCCAGAAATATCAGTGCTCACAACATCTGAGAATCAGGAAAGAAAATTAAGAAACTCCTAATATATAAATTAAAGGAACAAGCTTTTCTTTCATCCCTTTACAGCAGATAAATACCTGGGTGCATAATACTGAGGTCATGCAGAATGTTGCGCTCTTATACTAGGCATTTCAAACATTACTTGATGCTTCTTTTAAACAAACAAATGGAAAAACTAACCCCAAATTAGTTTATATATCCTAAGTACAGTAATAATTATTATTTACTTATCAAGCTTCTGCAGTATACATAAACAGGTACCTCAGCAGGATAAGCACAATAAACTACAGAAGTATGTTTAAAACTGTATTCACCACACGACCGTGATTTCATTACTTATGATTAACATGCTCATTTATATTGATCAGTATAGGTTCTGTGATGGCATGCTTCACAGTTGAAACATCTGTTTCTGTGGGGTAAAATAACCCCAAAAAGAAAAAAAAAAAAAAAAGAAAAAAAAAAAAAAAAAAAAAAAAAAAAGAAGCCTAAGCCATTCAGGAAGTATTTTTCCTTTTATTTTCAAATATGTAAATTAGCTCTCATATTGTATTGTCATTAGAATTAGATGGTCACTATTGATTCAAATTTTATATTTTTTCACTGTATAACAAAAAATCACAGGATCTATTATTCTTTTCCTGATAGTAAATCTAACAGACCACAAAATCCCAGACCTCAAACTCTTCCATACTCCACTGTAGTATTGGACAGCCTCTTAGGCAAGCCTTTGGTTATACTGCTTTTTTCCTAGTCCCTAACTTCATCAAACAGTAAACCTAAATAATTCTGTTGACTTCAGAGATCAATTTGGGGATTCAATACAGTTCTGGATGAGGGTCGAGGAGAGGAGAGGAGAGGAGAGGAGACCTGGGAACCACAGTACTCAATACAGTAACATTGCACTACTGTATTAGAAAGCACCATGACCCAGAATTATAAAGCTCTGATGAGCTTTTTTGTACATGTACAAGGTTTGTGCTTTAAATAAAATAAAAGCTGAATGCCAAAATGCCTATAGAGTCAGAAAAGCTCTTTGTGAACTGCCAAACAGAACCACGACACAAAGATAAATGCCAGTGTGGATCTTGCTGACAGTCATTAGGCAAAGAAATAATACAACCTGCACAGCAAAAAAGGCCTTGCTTCAAAATGAAGCTCTGAGTATATATGGATATCCATAGACAAACCATCCCTCAGCTTGTTAACGGAGGGTTATGTGTCCTGGTGGGTCTCTGGAGACTCCACACATCTTCACAGCAGTCTCAGCTAACAGGCCTTTCTGCTTTCTACTGGCTCCAAGCAGATCTTTTCTGATACAGCATCTTCCTTTTAGCCAGCCAAAGCTTGGCAGGTGACCCATCTCCACAACACCAGCACAGATTATTTGTATGTGCCCAGTTTAGGTAAACTGGTCAATACAAGCTTTCTTAAATCACAATAGGGCTGGCAAGAAGTCACATCAAACTACAGAAGTTCAATACCAAACTGCAGAACACACAGATGGATCCATTGATCATCTGAATGGCCCAGCTCCCGGTGGCAATTACCAAGTTTGTTTGAGAAGACTTGGCATCCTTCAGACCTCATTCACAGATGACAAAAGAAGCTAGAATTATTCTAAGCAACATTATTTCACAGTCTATTCTGTAAGCGAAAGGATAACCATCATTCATAACTAAAAAAGCCTAAATAAATTCAAGAATAATTTAAAAGAAAAATAAATAAGAAAACCAAACCCCACATCAAATCAGCTTATTTATACATTGTTCTCTGTGGGAAATAATTGGGAAAAAATTCCATGCATTAACTAACTTATCCTCTAATAAATAATGGGAGCATAAGTATATCTATGTTCACAATTAAAAAGCCCCAAGAAATACTTCTCTGCTGGCATTTTGGATAAAATTTTAGCAGAGTCTCCAGTCTGTCTAATTGCTATGATAGCCTGCACAGCCTGCCTCAAAGCCCAGAACATATGGCATCCTCAAAGGATTTGATATCATTTTTTCTTTAAAACGTGCAAGTCAGTTGGTCATTGTTATCCCTCTGTGGAATTACTCAAACAGCTGCTACCTTCCAACTAATAGGTAAGAAAATCTTTGTCTTTTTTGTGGCTGCTAATTTCACTGACACACTTCTGTCATATAATGAGAGTGGGTAATATGGCTATAATGAATTTTAATGTTGCATATTTGATCCATGGTGTAAACAATCCTTTGTTGAAGACTGACATCTACAAAAGGATGCATTTCATGTTGCTTGCAAGGTAATCTGGATCATGAGGCACACATTTAAAATTGCACTTATAATGCATAAAATACATTGTCTTTAGAAATACTTTAAACTCTTTATCACCAAATAGAGAATTTCTTTTTCAATTGTCTTTTACTTACTAAATATTGTTTTGCTAAAGTGTACTTCTAGGTTATGATTGGGCATATGACACCTTATTCATGCTACATGCAAGAGGGTTACAAGTTTCATAGTTTTCTGAGTTCTTATCTTCCACGGTTCACAGATCCCATCTATCCTTGATCATGAGGCTAGCTCCCCAAATCAAACCTTTTGTTTTTCACTTTCTACTCTTTCAAAGTGAAAAACTTTTCTTTCTCTATTAGAAGACTAATGAAACAATAACCAAAATGAGAAATAAAACACATCAACAAAAGATACATAATTAAAGGACTAAAAACCTAAATCTCACAACGTAGAGAAAACAATGGTGATAAGAAGAGGAGATAGTAAAATCATGATCATGCACCACGTGTATCATGTATGAAACATCACATCCTCACACATGTGATGGTTGGATGGAGGGTAAGAAAAATTAGCTGCCCACATTTTAAAATTAAGTCGTATGGACATTCTTAAGTATAACAAGACAATTGGCCAGGTTTTGTTTTCCCTTCTTTTGTGTTAATTGTAAGGTCAGGTTTCTTCAATACACATATGAGCTTCTCTTCAGGTGGAAGTACACTAATGAAAAAGAGGTAACAGTTTAAACTTTCCAGAACCAGCAGATGACAAGCATTATTTTTATAGTCTAAAGACTGCAGCTTTATTACAGTTTACTAATAAATAATACTATTATAGGAGAAGTGCAGAAAGCTCCTCCTAAAACCTCAGAGGGTCACAATAATCCATATTTTCAAAATCTGCATGAATCCCAAAGCACCTAAATGGAAGAACAGCCTGCTCTGACAAAATACTATCATTTTACTGTGTGACAAGTACTAACAGTACATTCTTTGTCCTGTAACAGATATGAGCAAAGAGGCAATAAATTAATGAAGAACACTAACTGTGTAAATGATACAAAATGACACAATGAAGAAAGAATGCACAAAGCATGCTATCCACAACATAGAAGCAGTGGAAATCTTCCTATTAACTTGGAAGACTTTTAGATAGCTGCTAACAGATATGTAGCAGTTTTAGTTTAACATAACTCCCTGCCACCTACAGCTCCACCTCCTCTGCCCCAACCTCCCCAGTCTCAGGTGTAATAGGAGAGGCAGAGGACATACAAGTTCAAGGTGCAACATGTTAAAACCTCAGCAAACACAACTTTCAACAGTTTCAAAAGTATCAACGAATCAAAGAACTTATTAGACTTTGTAATATGTTCTTTCATGGTTAGATTCTGCCCAAAATTTACTAATAAAAAACACTGTAAAAATAAAAAATAATAAAATTATGACTGTGCTATGGTGCCTCATTCTTCCTAGACTTTTATAGGTTTGGGTGGTTTTTTGTTCCTATATTCTATTCTATGTTGTTCCTATATTCCTATATATAGAAAGACATTCATTATGATTTTTATCAAAACCATCTTCTTTTTTATCACGGCTCCTTCCCACAAAAAATCTATTTAGTTTCTTTTTTATGAATGTAGAGGATTCTTAAAAACATCAAAATCTTTTCACTAGGGTCTAAGTCACAGGCAGAAATTTTTTTGCCAAGATGTGAAACAGGTGTTTTTCAATTATTTCCAATTTCAGGAGTTATAAATGATACCTGGATACATGCACATAATCATTTACTTTACATGCATCATATGGAAAGGATATATTCTTGTCTATAAAGTCTGTCATCAGCTTGAAAATAAAATTATTAGTGAGGTGACACTATCATTCTCTTATGGCACAACCAAAAAGTTCCAGATAATTATCATCATTTTACAATTTTCTCTGATGGAAGTCAGAGTTTCTATGATGCAGAGAGAAAGATTTTCTTGTCAAATCATTCGTAAGATGTGTTTGGAAGAAGCTTTTCTACACACTTTTGCAAGCATTATTTGTAGTAAAGCCTGATTGTGTAAGGAAACCAAAGAAAATTTAACAGCTATACTTCAAGCAGTTTGCCTGCTTATTAGACTATGAGAGTTTAGTTAACTTTTTAGTTAACTTAAAAAAAAAAAAGGAACAACAATGCATTTATACCTCAAAGTCTGCACAAAAAACAAAGGGAAGAAATATGTAGACATGCACACAAATGACAGCTCCATCCCCTAAGCATCCTCCTTCTGCTCTATGTGGACACGTTGGGCTTTGGTCTCTCTATCAGAAGCCACACTTTTCATTTTTCACCTGCTTCTAAGCAGGAGTAGGATCCCCTACTCAGAAATATGCCTTCAAATAAAACCAATCAAACAAGTATTTTGACAATTCATCAAACAAAAAGTCAGAACTGAAACATCACACTCTCCTCTGGTAGTGTCAATCAGGCTGGCATGGGGTGAGAAGAATTTCAAGACTTCAGCACACAGCTCAAACCCCCTTTTCCCCAAGTGAGTCAGTGATGACTTTTAATTCCTGATGCCAGTGTAATAGCCTTCCACCTTTGTGAACTTTCTTCATTAAGTACCAGGAACCTCCTAAGTAAATGGATTATCTACTTAAGTAACACTCAGAGACAGACAATTTCTTTCAGCATTTCATATTGCAACAGCTTCATGTCCTCCACCATCCTTCTCCCCCTCCCACCACCAAAATTCATTCCCTCTGCTGTACTGTCCTGTCAGTTATAGAAACAATACCTCTGTATTTGTTTTTTGATAAGACAAAAAAGAACTCTGAATGATGTTTGGTTTGAATCATTACAGACTGATTCCTCAGCCACTTCTGTATCAATAAGTGAGCTTCATGCAGTTAACATAACACTGTAGCTCAAAACATAGTTTAACAGACTTGTAGAAAAAAAACCCAAAACAAACCAAAACACAAACCACACTTGAATGTATGAAAGATTTTAAAATACATCCTTCAGCAAGGAGGAAAACAGTAGGATAGGGCTGTCAAATAGCCATGTGTAAGGCTGTGAGACTGCAGCACAGAACTTCAGCCTGCTCTGATCACACATGGATTGCAGCCGGTACTTCTCACATGCACGCACGACATCACCCGTGGCTTCCCAGGTTACGTACAGGGAGGAGGGAAAAGCTAACACCTCCCTTTCTCACATATGGCACTAGCATATGCCAAACAGACACCAGAACTGTAGAGCTACAGACAAGGAAGTGAAAAGCCCTGCTTTGATCCATAAAGGGAACAGGGTCAATTCCAGCAGTTTAATACCAGAACTTTGCCAAAATATGGTAGAGTGAGCTCCTGTGGTAAAATGAAGTAGGGACTTGAGTGACGATCATCTGGTTGACAGCCTGTAGGTCACACTGTTAGTGCACTTGCTGGTAGGATTACACAGAGGAGACAGATAAAAGGAAGGCTCTTTTGAGTTAAAGTAAAAACATAAAATTCTTAAATTATTATGTTGGAGTATTAGAAAACAAGGAAGTGTTTCTGATCCCTGTTTCTGAGAAACCAAACAACAAAGTAGAGAGTTCTAGGCTAGATCATGGCAGTGGTACCTAATATTAAAAGGCAAAATACTTCCAATTTTAAATATTTTTTACTTAAATACCTCAGATCTTGACCTCTTTTTTTCCACAGTAGGAAGAAGCAATCCACTGTTCACATGGTGACACAGCAAATCATGTTTTATTTTCATGTTACTGAATTCTGTACTTTTACCGTGGTGGGGGATAAAACCAGTTAAAAATATGCCTGGTGCAGTTTAGAATGCTGCTAGTTTTTATTTGCCACTCACAAAAACATACCATGTTTGCAACCAAAGAATTTATTCTCACTACACAGAGTTCTTGGCTCCAACCCACTGTGTGAGGAGATACTGATTTTGTCTGGTTACCTGCAATCATGGAAAATCAAACAGGTAGCAAACTTCTGCAAACACTAAGTGCCAAACCAAAGTACCTAATAGACATAGCTTTGTCCCAACCCATGTTGGGACATGGGATGTCATACTGGCCATCTTAAGAATCTGCTGAGGAAGAGCAAAGTTTTACTATAATGTTAATCAAGTAGTCACTGTCAGGGGTGATCCATGCTTCATTGGAGCTCCTCAGCTCCCAGGAATGCAGTCAGGATCTTTCCTTGGCCCAATTTGCTCAAGTAAGCTGATCTAGATTTTTAAATCATGAAGAAGAAATTCACTTTTTTCCCCACAGATTAATTTTCTAGCAGTGAACTGTTGTGATTGACCCAGGATCAGGTTCACAGTTCCCAGTAAGAAAGCCAGAAGGCAGCAGTCTCAGCAGCAGCAAACCATTACCTCTGTATGGCTGCTTTGTGTAATTCAGCCTATGTTCAAAAGGCCAGCGATTATGCTGTTAGCTGTGGCCAGAGAAGTGGGGAAATGGCAAGGAAGACATCTACTAGAAGGCTTTAATCCAGTCTTTCACAGCAATCACTGAAGTATTAATTCTGCCCTTTTTTTTTTTTGCATAGGCAGGCACAAAAGGGATTTTTTATAGCTACAGACTAACACTTAAATTTAAAAGCACTACAGAGACACTTTAGTACAGAGCACAAATTTGACAACTATAGAAGCAGCAAGTGGGTTCAGATGAGGAGAAGGATTTCAAGCTTTATTACTAACTTGGCTGGGAAGCTAAAAAAATATTGAAAGCAAAAGCAATGTGACAGATGCCAGAGAAACAACTGAACTGAGGTAAACTTGGAAGTCCAATCTAGTTGTACAGAAAGTGAAAAAACAATTTTATCCCAATTCACTGATATCCTGTTCACCCAGAGGGAAGAAGAAAGTTTTGGAGCCCCAAGTCAGGGAAATCAGGGATCCAGCCACAGAGCGGCTTAAAAATCAAAATGATTAAAGAAACTGACTATACACCTTGCTTCAAAAATCATAAGCTGTGTGTTCCAGACCTCACAAGTATCATGGTCCTTACATTAGAAGCAGTGCAGCTTAGAGAAATCACTAGGATGCCTAGCTCAAAGCTTCAAGTAAAATAAATAAATAAATACCTTAGCTTTTAAAAACAAGGAGAACAGTCACAATGTAAGATCTCACACAGTTGAGAAACCTGCCAAAGATCAGCTTTCAGGACTTACACAACATTTCAGGGAATACACACCTCTACAGATTTCTACAGGACGTGCAGCTTTGTTTGTGGTACCGTGTCTTGAAGTGCACTTCCCACATGAATCCTAAAAAACAGCACCAAGGGTGGGATCCTGTGTTTACTGCCTCCTAAGGACCCATCACTTATAAGTGAAAATGCAGTATTTGCTATAGAGTAAGCACCGGATCATTTAGCTCCTCTCAGGATCTTGCACAAAATGTCAGTTCCTTTTTTACATCGTTAATTAAAAGGAAACACATCTCCAGAGGTGATACTCTGGCACAGCTGAGTAGTAATTTCATCACATTCAAACTGTATTCTCCACTTCATCTCCACTTCACAAAGAGCCTCCAAAGATTTTGCACAAGGATAACTTGCAGCTACATATATAATGCAATATAAATTAAAATAAACTAAAGCATCCAGATACAAACATAATTTCACAAAATGAACGCATTTAGGGGCAATAAAGTACTTTGTGGAAGTACCTATCAGCATAGAATTGCAATTTTAAAATCAAAATTACGTGATGACCATTCTCTGTAAATATATAGAACCACCCAGAAACCATGCTTTATTCAGCAGAAACAGAAAGCAGCTCACTTTACTGTGCTCGAGTGATGTCAGATAACAAAGACTAAAAAACAGAGAAAAGTGCATAAAGGGAATACTGGGGATACTGGCAAAAAAGATGAGAAAAAATCATGGGAACAGAGAGAAAAGGAAAATTTACTAAATTAATTTACACTTTTAATCCAAAATCTGTAGTACTAGGAATAAAGACAAATGCAACTGAATGTATTTAGATACCTTAAATAATAATAATAATATAATAAATAACAAAATAGTAAATAAAACTTATTTGTGATGTCAATATCAGAAAGTGAACTGCAACTGTGATAAACTGAACAGGGATAAATTCAATATCAGCAGTCCACAGAAAAGTGTGTGTATATACACTGTGCATACATCTCTTACTCTTTCTATCATGAAACAAATTCATGCCCAGCTATACGTAGTTACCAGTCCCAGTTGCTGTTAAAAATCCACACATCATCGATCAAGCTCAACTGCTCACACAGAATGTATTATTCGAAGGTCAGTGTAACACTGGACAGCCAAGGTAATGTTGATGAGAGCAAGATAATAAAGTAAGTTTGACATTTTTATGCTAAATCAATTCTGAGTGATGTGTGGATAAAAAAATTTAATTTATCGCAAAGTGATAAATTACCACTGCTTCAATCATTGCACAAAACAGCCTGGGCAGTAATCCTCACATTTTCCACAACAAATCTGTGTCCTTCCATGGATCTACACATAACCCATTCAGTGCAGAAAAGAACTTCCCATACACTACAGTTTGCAAGTGGAATAAATCAGCCTCAAGTTTAAACTGATAACTGTTACATAAATTAAGAATGGATCACCACAGCAGAGAGTCATCACTAGCATTCCTTAAAAAAAAATGGGCAGCAATCCTACTACAAGACTTTTCCACTATAAAACCACTAAAATCCACAGAAGAACTGTATCAGCTCTTTACTATACAAATTA
The DNA here is from genome assembly GCF_036417665.1 of Passer domesticus. Classification (NCBI taxonomy): domain Eukaryota; kingdom Metazoa; phylum Chordata; class Aves; order Passeriformes; family Passeridae; genus Passer; species Passer domesticus. Next base: position 43,905,710 of record NC_087478.1, on the reverse strand, counting down.
AACAAGCTCCAAAGAAGATAAAAATCTCTCTGTAGGACAACCCAAATACATACTTCACCTAAGCCTTCTCCATGGCAAACTCCTATTGCGTCAGTCTTATGTTCATACTTGATTGTTTTGCGTACCATGGATCCGATACCACCTCTCATCTCAGCTGAAAGGTTAACAGCTAAAAAATTATGAAGAGAAGCTTTTTTAGCCATCTTGCAGCACAAATGGACCAACATTATTCAGTCTAATTCAGAACCTGGACAGGCAGCCTAAGAGCCCAACTGTGGTTAGGATTTGGTTTCCCTTGTCCTAATACAGACCACAAAAACTTCACAAGCAAGTGCTACATCTCAGCTGGGATGCCACAGCTAAGAACCAAGCACTGGGAATTGTGGCTGCAGGAAACACAGTGTGTGTTCTACCAGGAGACCAGGTCCTTGGTCCATTACCTTCATCTTACTGCCCTGCCCCAGACTAAGGACATACAGGGCCACCTCCAGGTCTATACAAGGAATGCCAGGGTCCAAGATCTCCGTATAGACACAGCCAAAGACTATTGACATCCCTCCTTTCATATGCAGTTACTGAATCAGTCTGCAGATGCACTAGATTAGAGAGACGAAAAAAATTTTGGTTTTTTGGTTTTTTTTTAACATTGCATATAGAAGATACGCTCTGTCAAATTGTGGTCAGCCAATCATGGCTGCAGTCACCCATGGACAATATGAAATAATTTTTTTAAAAAACCCAATGTAAGTAGTGGGATATCACAGAAACATAAAAATTATTGTCTGAGAGAAAAAAAAATACATATATTTCAAACATATGTTGTAGAGAGATTAAGGCATGTCAGCTTCAGCTAAAGGAAAAGAAGGACTCCAATGATGACCTGAAAGGTCTATAACTCACAGGATGATGAAAATAGATTACTCAAACTCTTATAGAACTGATCTTTATATGACATTCTTCAGGTAGGACTTCTGAAAGCAAATGAATGAAGGAACATAAATCAAAAACATACTAAAACCACATAGAGATTTTGAGTAAAACATAAAATCACGGTGATCAAAACAGAGTTTCTGTTCCTGGATGTCAAATATTCTGAAAAATATATCTTCTCTAGTCAACCAAATATTAGAAACATCTGATTTAAGGAAAAAAATCAGTCTGCCAAGACAACCGCACTGCCTTGATTCCCATGAATATAACTTGTTCTCCAGGATGAGAAAGGGTAACTGCACAGAATTTCTGAAAGTCTCTTGCTAGAACTGGGATTCCAACACTTCTTAGGCTGCTTGCAGAGAGATGCAAAAGCTTCAGGAGACTGTAATTAAGACCAAATGCTGATGATCTTTAAGGTTCCTTCCAGCCCAAACCATCCTATGAGTCTATGACTTTCAGGCATGGAGAAAAGTCAAGGTAGACCATAGTCCTCATGTAGGCCACGGTAGCGAAACACATCCTCTGGCAAAAGCCTGCGTAAAATTGAAACATTTGCGCTCCTCTGACCTAACATTTTTCAATAAAAAAATCACTTCTTTCAGATTTTGGTAGAGTTTTAAAAGAATTACAAACAACAGGAAAGTTCTAAATACAAAGTCACTCAACTCTTGAGTGGAAGAGCTAGGAAAAAAAGCTCTGCAGTCCCTGCCAACTGTAGTTGTGGTCTCTTACTACAAACTCCTTTCTCATAAAATTTCCACCTGCTGCTTTTCCCATCCTCTCATAATTTCTTAGCTTTCTGTGAGGGCACAGAAGACTGGGAAACTAGTCTTGTTTGGTATAAGAAATGCTAAAATATGGGAAACACTGTGTTTCATTTCACCAGGTTTCCTTTCAGGTGCATCAGTTCCTTAATTTGGTCACTGCACTGACTACACCACACTTCTGTCAGTAAAGCTGGTCAACAGTGGGAATGGACATCAGGGAGCAGTAACATCAATGTGATCCTGTCAGAACATGCCACAACATCAAACTACACTATTTTCATTAAATTAATTAACATTCATTTAATTAACAAGTGAATTAAATCAGTCCTCTTTAAGAGATGAAAAGCCATGTTGTCAACAAGATCCTAGACTCGTGACAAGCTTGGATCCTAGTGTGCTACATCTGCTCTTGAGCAGACACTGTAAGCAAATAGTATTATTTAAGGAGGTCAAAATCTATCAGTGTCATGGGGGCTTACAACACTTTATATCTCTGCATCTGGAGCCCTCAGAACTCGTGAAGAAAAAAACCCCCATGTGCTACACTTTCCTGCTGTAGCTACACTGCCTTTGAGGCCTGGAACCAAGTGATTACTGCTAGCTCAGGAGAGATCAGCTCATGCTCTCTTGCACAGGGTGAACATGCAGTGATAGGACAAAGGGTAACGGCTCATAACTGAAAGAGAACAGGTTTAGATTAGATATTAGGAAGAAATTCTTTACTAAAAGAGTAGTGAGGCACGGGAACAGGTTGCCCAGAGAAGCTGTGGATGCCACAACCCTGGAAGTTTTCAAGGCCAGGCTGGATGAGGTTTGGAGCAACCTGTTCTAGTGGAAGGTGTGCCTGCCCATGGCTGGGCGTTGGAAATAGATGACCATTAAGGTCCCTCCAAAACAGAAACCTTTCTGTGATTCTATAAAGTGCCACTGTTGTCCCCAACATCCTCAAAAACATTTTCCATAGTTATCCAAGAGGTAGAAATATGGGTTTGAAATTTAATTTGATTATTAATATAATCTTTTCTGAGAACAAAAATAGTACAATTACTCAGTGTTATAGTCGGTAAGTTGCCTCAGGCAAGAGAAAGTGTATATCCGTATATCAAGTCTGCAGACTCTCTTTACCATCTTTCACATTTATCTTTTACATTATGATTCCATTTTGTTTCTTAGGAATGATCTGCTTGGGGAATGTTATAATACACCATCAAGTATCTTTTACGCTTATGCAAGTGCTCATATTCTCAGTCTTAATTCTACATTAAGATGACTGTCAGCTGTTGTTTTGTGCAATGGAGTTTTTAAACCAGAAATAAAAATGGATCAGAATGACCTCGTGTTTTAAAACTAAAAGAATGGTGTAACTAAGGTAATCACTCCTCCAGTATTCTGCATTCAAAGCTATACAAAATCAATAGTGAGAAATATCACTAGACAAAATGATACAATGCTGGTAGATTATGTGTTGATTTACATGAACATCAACATATTGGGAAACATTACAAACCATTTAATCTACCATCAGAGTAGAGAATATTTAGGAATGAAAAAAGACCAATAGTGCTTCATACGCAATTTGGCTTTAGGGACCAGATGTGTTATAGCTTCCATATGTCTCAGCCTACTAAATGCATTTTTAATGGCAAATTCTTGCAGAGCAAAATCTGCACAGTTGCCTGGGTAGTCTGTCAAAAGGCAAAATATGCCCTGAACTTTATTTCAGTGATGCTTCTACATGTTCTGGGAGCCCCACAGAGGTCACAGTGGGACAGAAGAATCAGACTTGAACTACAATAAACCTTTCTGGATATTCTAAGAATTTCTAGGGCATTAAACATAGGTTATTGTTCTTTTGACTCAGTATTTCCAGCCCTAGTGATTAAACATTTTGAAACTTCCCCTAGATAGTGATAGATCAGTAGTACTGGAGGACTACCAGATCAATCACACATTTGTTTGTCAGAACAAAACTGTTCCAAGAAATTGTCTCAGTCAACAGCACTCTGGGCACTACAGTTCCTCAGGCCTTTCAAACTCCAGACACTTTTTTGTTTTCTACTGGCTCTAAAGGGTCCAAAGACCCCCAGTGGAACGAAATCTAGCGGGGTCCTACATTTCATTGAACAAACAAAAGCTCGTGACAAAAAAGCACAGAACATTCTCATGTGAAAATGACTTATTCCAAGAGGAATGAAGGGCAAAGCAAGTGATAATTCGTGCACCCAAATGTGCCATTTGGCACATAGTGGTATTGCAATCTCTTCAGAGTTGCCCAACATGTATTGTTCATTAACCCAACATCAAAAAATGACAACCATGTTTTGTATGACAACTAGCATTACTTCATTTTCAACAATGTTTCAATGGTATAAAGATAAACTTCTATTTCAGTAAAAATTACCCAGAGGTAAAGGATCTAAACTCTAATTGAAATCTAGTACAACTTAGAGTTAAGAAACACTGCTACGGGTTACAGACAGGTGAGCCATTACAAGCTTTTACAGGCACTTTACAAAATCACAGAATAGAGTTGGATGGGACCGCTGTAGATCTCTAGTCTAACCTCCCCACCAAGACATGATCACTGAGAGCAGTTTACACAGGATCTAGGTGGGTTTGGATGTCTCTAGACAGGGAGACTCCACAACCTTCCTGGGAGGCCTGTTCCAGTGCTCTTAACGTAAGAATGTTCTCCCTCATGTTCAGGTGGAATTCCTTAGGTTTCAGTTTACAACTGAAACCTAAGGAATTCCACCTGGTCCCTGGGCACCGCGGAAGAAGGTCTGGCACCATTCCTTTCAGACATTAACATGTATTGATGAGATCCCCTCAGTCTTTTCTTCTCTCAGTTAAGCAGGCCCAGCTCCTGCGGTCTCCCCTCAAATGAGAGACGCTCCAGTCCCCCAGTCAGCTCTAATCCACTGGACCCTATCCTGGAGCCCCTTGTTTTTCTTCAACTGTGGAAACCAGAACTGAACACACTACTCCAGCTGTGGCCTCGCTAGGGTGGAGTAGTGCAAAAGGATCACACCCTACAACCAGCTGGCCACACTCTTCCCATTGCACCCCAGGACACCATTGGCACCCCTGGCTGCAAGGGCACTGCTGGTTCATGGTCAGTTTGTTATCCACCAAGACTCCCAGGTCCTTCTTTCAGAGCTGCTCTCTAGTGGGTGAGCCCCCAGCCTGTACTGGTACTTGGGGTTATTTCTCCCCATGTGCAGGAAGCCACACTTGCTCTCGTTGAACTTCTTTAGGTTTCTCTCTGCCCAATTCTCCAGCCTCCCAATGACTGGCAGCACAACCTTCAGGTGTATGAGCCACTGCCCCAGTTTCATATCACCAGCGAACCTGCCAAGAGTACATTCTTCCCCTTTATCCAGGTCACTAATAAACAAGTTGAGTAAGACCAGACCCAGTGTTGATCTCTGGGGAATGTCACTGATTGCAGACCTCCAGCAGCTGGATTCTGCTTTGATGATCACAACCCTCTGCGCTCTGCCATTCACCTATTTCTTGATCCACCTCACTGTCCTTTCGTCTAACTCACATTTCCTGTGCTTACCTACGAGGATGTTATGGCAGAGCTTTGCTGAAGTCAAGGTAGACAATATCCACCACTCTCCCCTCATGGACCCATCCTGCCATCACAGAAGGCTGCCAGATTGGTCAAGCATGACTTGCCCTTGGTGAATCCATGCTGACTACTCCTGAAGAATAGTCAATACTTCGCCAAGTTTGTAGTGCAAAGGCAATTCGGTCAGACAAAGTACTCCAGATCTGCTGCATGTTACTGGGGTGTGTACAGGCTACTCACTGCAGTGACTTTTAGCAACTTTAACATGACTGCATACTTGATACCACAGGGTAATATTTCTACATGTCTAAAAGCATGTATTTAAGATGTATATTATTGATCAGTCATGTGAGAGCAATTTTAAATATGGGCAAACGTTAAGAAAAAAGTTTCAGTGATCTTCTTTTGCTACCAGAAAAAAAAATGTAATAAGGATACATGACAGGTAATTGTTGTAACATCTCAAACAAACAGATGTTTAAACTCACGCTTTTGTAGTCCCTAATAAGGTTAATTGCATGGACAATTTTCAAAGCATCTTGAAGATTCCAGCCTGTAAAGGCAGTTTCATGTAGGAAACAGATTTTCACCTTAAGACACTGTCATGGGTTATAAAATAGATCAAATTCCACTGAAGTCAAACAAAAATTTTACTACTTTTTGAATGTCAAAGATGGCTTTTTCCTTATCTACCACCTGCAATAAAATTCCATCTGAAGTACCTTAGAGAACATTCAGCCTCTAATTGTTATTTTACTGCTTTTAGAATCCTGCAGTGAGCAATCATTGAATTACTGTCAGTGATGGTAAGTTTTCAAACAAATACCCTCTTTAAAAAGCCCACATGCATATTTCATAGTCAGAAAAATGCAGGCGCCTTCAAACTCAGGAGGAAAATAAAAGTTTCAGATACAATGTTCTAATCAACCACTAGATTTACAAGACCCCTCACACGACTAACACTACTAAATACAAGCTTCTTTGCAAGTGATTTAACATTACTGTGATGCCTCTTTATTCTAAAATTTGCTCTATACTGGAGAAACTTCACCATTTTGGACCTGCAAACTTCTGTTTCTGTTTAAACAAGGATATGCTTGCATAAATCAGACTGAGTGATGGGGATATCAGTTAGCCAAGAATTAGTTAAAAAAACCCCAAACATATACTTTAGCATGGTTGTGAATTACCCTGAAATTCAAATTCAATACTCAATCACTCGATTTAAAAAGCATAAGGGACAGACATGGAAAGAAAGATCATTTTGAGGGGTTTGGTTGTTGGGGTTTTTTTTCTTGTTTGATGCAATGGAGCTATGTTCCTCTTTTTATATTGACTTAAAAACCAGAAGTTGTTAAAAACATTTTTCTGGGAGGGGACAATGGGAAAAACTCCCAGCATACCTCCTACAGCAGTCAGAGAAGGCCTTTCAAAAATGAATATTGCAGATTTTGTGTTGAAATCTCATTACTATTTAGCTCTCTTCACATTAAACCTGAGTTCCTGTTTTCTCTGACATATATGTCTATTGGAAATTAGAAAATGGATAAATTTTATCAAATACAGACTTTGTACTTGGCACACTCTTCTAGAACATCACATCTGTCAGACAGAGGTTACTTATTAAAGTGTTAAATCAAACATCTTATCCCAATAACTAACAATTGCCTTTCTCCCCTCCTGCGAATCCTAGCAGATTAGTCTATTCATTGTTGAAACCTTCACACACATCATATCGTAAACCTCTAAATATGCCAAAAACTCTTCAACACGTGTTTTGTTTCTTAAGGAAACTATGAACAGTGACAGTATTTTGCAGCAGTTTGGGCTTGCTTCAAGTGCTGAAACAGATCAGGGTGGCTGTAGCATAGTTACAATCAAATACTCTGTAACAGTACCTTTTAAATTGGATGCAAGATGTTACTTTCATGTAATATTACTTCAGTAGCACGACAGTCACATCAGCTCAGTTGATAAAGGCCAAGGCCCTGTGGAAATACACAGCACATGCATTATAGATAATTTTGCCATCTCTGAAACTAAGCATACAGGTCTGCACCATCTACAGAAAAAAACTCATGAAATGAGATACAGCTTCTAGATAAGTAGCTAATATCAGCCAAATTTCTTCAGAGTTATGGAAGAAGTAAACAGGTCATGTTTCTAGCAATGTGCATTATCCAAACCATAAGCTTATGTCAGGTTTTGTTCCAAAGGTTTTTCTATTTTATTAAACAACACAAAACCAACCTCATTTAGAAGTAAGAATCAAATAGGTCAGACTGAATTCAAATATGTTTCCCCATTCAAGAAGTTCTGTGAATTTAAGAGACTGTCAGCACTTAGTCTGAACATTTTGAAAACCTTCTGTGCATTTGCCACTCTCTGCTTCAGTCTGGATAGGAGACATGAGACTCAGAGACCTGACTTCTCAGCCCAAGCCTTAAATCTAAGATGATATATGTGGTGTTATTTTCAGAACTGTAGATTCCTACACACTTCTATATTAAAAACTGATTATTGTGTTTCAAGTAATAGGGATTAGATTTGCTTGTTTGTTCAGAAGATATGTTCTTTGTGAACAAATTAACTGGAGTGGAAGAAAATTGCTTTCTTGTTGACTTACCTAGACAACTCTTCAAAATTTTATTGAACATATAACATTTTGTATTTATATAAATACCATCATTAAATTACTTTACAATTTTATAGAAAAGCTTGCACTATTTTGCTTATATAAAATGCAAGTAAACTAGTTTCTCCCCTTAGCTTTACCCTTCAAATTGTTCCAGTCAACTTGAAAAGGAAGTGTGGTGCAGAGACAAGAAACAATATAGACTTCTTTTTCAAGCAAGCAAATTCAATTTTTCTCGCATTTAAAAACAATGTCTCTAAAGATAAGTTGTTCAGAGTGTACATGCAAAACAGGGACACTTATCTGAACTTCCCCAAGAAGCTGATAACAGGACTGTTGTTAAAGCAGTCAAATGGATTTATAGAGTTTAAGAAATGCTTAAGCAAGAAGGATTAATTACTACTAAAGTGACTCCCAAACCATTAAATTTTATCAAATGCACTTCTTTTGATCAGATAGTACTTGACAGCTGTCAAAATGTTAAGCTTTAAAAATATCACTAAGCTTAGAAATACCTCCAGAGATTTTGATTTTCTTATTAACATCCCGGTAAGGATGGCACTATCAACTTCATACTGATAATTTTCTCCTTTCCAACAAATTATTAGTCAATAAATGTATAAGATATACTGAAATAATGAAAGAATTAGAGTTTCAGAGTTAACAAAATGATCTGGCAAACATTAAAATACGGTTGATCAGATTATCACAGGTCTCACACAGCGCCCACAGCTTGTTCCTGCTGAGTAATGACGATGTCTGAAAGGTAACAGGGATACAACAGTTGGATAGTGTTACAGCATGATCACTGTGACAATGCTCCAGCGATTGCATTTTGCTCAGCTATTCAGTCATTCAGGTAGGGTGCTTAAGTAGACTGCTGACATGTGAAAACACTGCTTCTTTGAATATTCTAAGTGAAGCACTTATCCTGCAAATGTCATTGTTATTTTGACCGTGGTGTTCACAAAACAGTGAAGGGCTAATGGAAGCTCCAAGTGAGCTCTGTGCAATCCAAAACAAACAAAAAGAAAGTCTCAGAATTATTATTAGCTTTCTACTTCACTAGATTACAGAGGTGCAGCACAGCACGACATCCTGAACCTTGCCCAAAGCCTTATGCTAAAATATCAAGTTCCTCTGAAGTAACTTTTCTCCAGTATTACCCAGTACATGTTATAGATCTACTAAAACACAAAAGACTACCTCCTCACAAGATTTTTTAGTAAGTCTCTCCCCATTCAAGGGAGAAACCAATTTTCAAGCACCTTTTCAATGGAGAAATTTAGGAGGAAAATTTACTATTGAAAGCTGTATCTATACAAACTCTTTCATCTAACACGTCACAGTTTTGTTCTGCATATGAGTATTTTATCTTGATGCATGTACACACTAATAAACCATATAAATTAAAATTAATTGTCCTGATGGTGCATCCTTAACTGGTTTACTCACATCTACCTTAATCAGATCATTGTTTTTTGGGGTTTTGGAGGGGGGGTTTTTTTTGAGCATTTGCAGGTAAATTTCTCCTAGATTAAACCCTGACAGAGACAGAATCATTTGTACTCCTTGATCATCATTAAATTCCTTTAGTCAAACATGCAGAACCAGTAGTAGGCAGATTTAATTTACCAAAGACCACTCTACAACAAAAAGGAAAACTACGTACCACTGGGAAAGACAAATTTCTGTCAGTGGAAAGGCAGGAATCAAGGACTGTTGCTGAACTTGCTGGCTGTAGCATGAAGACTATTTGAAAATTATGTTCTCTGACGACAAACAAAACACTGGATTTTTGTTGTTGTTTACAATGTGAACTATGGGTGTTTACTTAGGATCTAAAACTAGAATCAGTGGAACAGGCTGAAGAAGATATTTTTAGAAAGCTATTCTAAAATTATTTGGGAAAAAAAAAATAATTGTTCTTGCTGCCATTGTCTTTTGCAAGAGATGTAACAGAACTGTCTTTTGATTTCATGCTTTAGGATCGTAAGTGGAAGCCAATGTCCCCCAGTGAGGTACCACACAGCCTTGTCATTGCCCCCACACCCTACCAGACCCTCTGGCACAGGCTGGTCAGAGTCTCAGCCCCAGAGGAGTGGGAGTCTCCAAGGGCTGCCATCACCAAGGGCTCCTTGCACAACAGGAGCTCTGCCCTCATCTTGCTCTCACTGGTGGAAATGTTACTGATAAGAAAAACAGCTTGTAACTTTAATTCGGTGAAATTACCCAGATAAGTATTAGAGACTTTTTTCTTGCTTTGCCTTAAATATTTCCACTGAAACCCTGGATGAGGATAATTTTCAGGCAGCATTAATACCTGGGTACACACTTCTACCATGCTGCAACTGCTAGCTGAGAGATAGGGGCACATTTTGCTAAAAGACTCCATTGGTGTTTTGTCAGTCAAGAAATCCATTGCAGTCCTGAACAAAACCCTAAACCATTACAAATTAGCCAGAGATCTCAAAAGAATGAAAATAATGAACCTACCAGTCATGAATTCTTGTAAAAGGGAAGGGTGTTTACATCAGTAAAAGAGGGGTGGCAAAGACTATTATTCAGATTAAGACACGACCAGATGCATGTGAAAGTAAGCAGCTGAAAAGTAGAAGAAGATACAGCAAAAAAACAATGCAGAAATAGACCATTAAAAGTCAATTAGAATCCCAAGGAGGAAAGACAGGCAATGAAGGAACAGATTGATAATTATAAACTGCAAAATGGAACATTAGGTTAGCAAGATGATAATGCTGGATAGATGAAAAGAAAAACTGTTAAAAAACAGCAAGTCAACAACAAAAGAGAGAAAAACAAGGTAAGTTAAAAAGAAAACATCTGCAATATGTGAAAAATCTTCTGTGATTGATTTAGCATTTACTTTCTTCATTTCTAGTTTTATACTTTCTCTAACTCACAGTATCATATACATAGAATCCTTCGCTCCAGTAAAGAACAAAGATAATGATCACCCCTCAGACAACAATCATTACAGATGAATTTTGCTTTTTATCCTGAGAAACCAGTGGTGTTGATCTCACACCTTGCACCTCCCTTCCCCAACACAAAGGTACCTCTGCATGCAGCTTCACTGCTCAGCCAAGTGAGTCTGATGACCACAGACAGCCACGGCAAGCTGTGCACTCAGCACTGCCACATTCATCTGCTCAAGGCACGCAAACTAAGCAGCTCTTAAAAACCCCCCACAAAACCAAACTAACATCACCACTGCCATCCCTCACAAGTTTCACAGGTTTAGCTCCCTCAAACTGCAGACTACATCAGACAAGCTAAACGCTCATTTAGAATATGAGACCAGACAAGAGGACTGGAACAGGACTAACACACTGCCTCAGTGGCAGGTAATTAAGTTGGATTAGTTTAGCTGAGTCTTGAAAACACATTTGAAAATCCTGTACATTTTTCCTGCCAGCTGAAGATCTGTCAATGGAAGAGTCATAAGAAGGAAAACAATTAGCAATTGAGGAGCTTTCTGCAAGATCTTTGTTAAAATGCATCTCTCTGGCCTTATCCATTGTCCATTTCTGTGTAATAAAACACACTGGACTAAGAACTACGTGTATTCCTGATGAGTTTGTCACAAATTAAGTTAAATTTGGCTGTCTACATCTCATCTCTGGCCTCATTTTCAGTACTAACAGCCTTCCTCCATAAACCTGACCATCACCAGCTACATCCTGTAGACCAAGGTCACTAACACTCACCTGGAGCTTGACAGCTGGCAACTCTGGAAACCGTGGACCCTTAAAGGACCTGAATTAGTACTTCTGTTCTTTAACAGTCTTCAAAAACTTTGTATCCAGCTTCCACAGGAGTAGGATGAGATAATTACATTTAAAGTGGCCAACAGTCTTCCTCTTGGCTGCTGTATCCCCTGGCCAGGAGCTGTTGCCAACAAAATCTCTTCCAAGTTTCGAAAGCAAGTTTATCCTCAGGCCGCAGTAGTGTTATCCCAAACAGGGTCATTCAGGGATCGGTCACTTGACAGGCTCCTGCAACAAGCCGGTGTCGTTTGCTTCTTTTATGGCTTCCTTCACAGCTTTGGGTTGTAACTCCTCCCCAAGCACTCAGATAATGTCAGGTGTGCTGTCTGCAGTGGGCCACAGGTGACAAACAGGACGTGACAAAAATTTGTGCTTTCTCGCATAGTAGCCCATCTAATACCAAAACCTCACACACTTCCAATCTGCATCAGTCTGGGCAAGCAATGAAAATGGAAGAATCCAGGATCCTAAAGAGGCTTTTGACAGTGTGTTTTTGGCAAAGGAACATCTGAAGAACAGTACAAACATTTTGATACTACTCCAAAATAGCTCAAAGTCTGTCTTGAGAAGTATCAATAACAAAGAGCAAAAGCCTCCAGAACATAAAAGCTGTTGACAAAACTGTCAGTGCTGTGCAGCATTTGACAAGAAGTACAAGAGCCAGCCTGAAGCTTAGAGGGAAGAAATGAAATCCAGCCACCCAACACTCACCCCTTAACCTGGAATGAAGCCTGACCCTCACCAATGCCCTGCCCATGCACAGGCAGCGAAATCCAGCAGACACATTGCACAGACAAAACCCCAGTCCCCACACCTAGACTTGGATAAAAACCTCAATAAATGATTGAGCATTCACTTTATACTAACATTGCCAGATGAAAAACAAAACCTAGTATCCTTTAAAGACAAAATACTTTTCCTCCTTGAATTTCAGACTGAAATACATGTAGGGCACACTTCTTTGAATACCATTTCTGGTTTGAATACACAATCATTTCAGAAACATAAAGGAAAAGTTCATTTCATCTTTCTGGTCAATGACAAAAAAGAGAACTGACTAAATGAAACCTTATTTGCATTACAACTGTTAACAAAAATTACTTTTTCTTCCATTGTTAATAAGCAAAAAGTCCCAATTCTTTCTTTGTAGGTCACTCTTTTCTTGTCTTTTCTCTCTTTTTATTAGAAAAGTGAAAATAAATTGGAGTGGAAAACAAAAATAGGGAAACCAAAAATTAAATAGCAATTTTCTACAATTATCATAAAATTATAAAGAATAGCTTGAAAAAACATCTTTATTGCTAAAGACCACTAGGAAATGAAAAATTGCAACCAATTATATAATGATACCCAACTAATCTCCTAAGATTCATAAATTAATTCAATACATTCATCCTCTCAGTATGACCCTATTGTGTTGCTGCTTCTTAATAACTACTAGAATAAACATAATACATTTACTTACAATTTCAGCTACAAATCACACTCTACTATATCTTCATTTCACATTTTTGGGTTTCTAGAATATTCAAACTATGCTATGCTATTTCATAGCATTTCTATATAATGCTTTTATTTACCTCAAAAGTCCTGCAAAACCAGAGATTTAGTGGGGGGAAAAAACTTTCACATTCTTCTTCCAGTTAAAGTTCTCAGTCATTTACAAAGGGTTTACAAAAGGTTTTTTTGATTCCCCTCATTCTTTTTTTTTTTCCAGCAAGGCCTCCTAGAAATAAATCTCCCATTGCTCTGTTTGAAAATGGAATATATTGAAAAGCAGATTGAAAATAATTTCTACAACATAGGATGTGCTTTATTTTTAGGTAGTGATGGTTTAGACCTAGTGTTTCATTCACATAGGGCTTTTTCCACTCAGATGTCTAAAAATGGGGTTTATTTTGGTTTGTCATTAAAATGAAGCAGCAATTTTGCTTCTGTAGCCTAAATACATGTAGTTGAGTCATAAAATGAGCTTCTGTTTGACTTCCTACCTCTGAGGAGTTTGGGGAGTCTATTAATCCATTTTGGTGATAGAGAGAAGAAGGAAGAGATTACTTTTGTTTGTCGTCATTCATATAACAGAACACACTCAAATAATTTCAAAGTCTTCTGCACCTCTGATATTTGCAAAATTATGGTTTACAACTTTACTGTTTTCATCATCATACTAAAAGACCCAAAACTAACAGAAATACAGCCTTTTCCACAAGAAAACTTGATTTATGTTCAACAATGTTGAAGTAAAAAATGGACATGAAGCTTTTATCTGAACAATAACATTGACTCTACTAAACAAATAATAATCTTGATCAAGAACTAAAATTTCAGGCAAGCCTGTTGTCAAAATTCTGAGCAACTGAGAAGAAAGCACCAGAGAAAAAAACTTGCCAGAAACCTTGACAGATATTTTAACATCTCTTATTTACATCTGAGGAAATTATGCACAGATGTTATACCCAAGGAGGATATGTACTTAACTGATAATAAACATCCAGAATTAGCAAGCTCACCTTTGAATAGATATATTGCAGAGGAGCACTCAACCCACACCTGTGTAATTGCATCAAGCAGATATCTTAGGTAACAGGCTTGTTGCTAGGATTCCTAGGGATCTCTCTCAATGTGCTCCTCACTCTTTAAAGCCAATATTTGTCTTAGGATGCTTTCAGAGACAACTTGCTTGCCCTGTTTGAATGAAGATATTTCTAGCTCACAGACACATTTAGAATTGACATTTTTTCCTACATAAATTCCTTCTATTTGTTTCTGCTGAACCGATGTTATGACTCTGGTGCATGAATGTCTCCTGGTTTTGCTATTGCAGCTGATGGAAAGGTGACAATGGAGGGCAATAGAGATGTGTTACAGCATTAATGCAGGCAGATTAGAGTTCACTGGCAATAGTGGTATTACAAAGCTGAAAAGACAATGCAAAACAGCTACTGCATGATTCAGCTGTTCAAGGATCTTGGTTTTACCAAAACTTACAAGCCTAATACAAGAAGATGGCGCTTGAGCATGGCTGGTGTGCTACAATCACATCATTGTTCACAAACAGCAATAGAACCATGTAAGAAAGATTCCCATTTTTGGACCTGTGTGAGAAACTTGCCATGACCCATGTTAACAGAAACATGTAACACACTTCAAGGAGTAGTCTGTTCACTTTTAATAAGTCATGTAAGGAGATATTTGGTTTATTCTACAGACATGCCAAAGTTATTGCTTATGTGAATGCCATTATATTGGCTGCTAGTGGCCTTCTGCAGCTCTCTGAAGCCACCAGTTCCACAGGAATGCCTGCTGTTCTCCAAAGACACAAAGTAGTAACACTCAAACATCACAAGATGCAAACATCAATGTGAGCCACCCAAAGTTGGCCACACCATCTTAGAGAGGAAACCGAGCATTCACCTGCTCTGTTATTTTTGCTGTATTAGATCATAATTAGACAGTGTGTCTGCCCAAACATTAAATGGGACCCTGCCTGTATAAATGCGGACTTCAACATCCAAACACAATTGCTGCTCGCTTTGTGTTTCTGTATTAGTAGTAGAGCATCTGCCATTCTGCAGAGCACTAGAGGTCTGTAAAAGGTACTATGCACACTACATCCCCATTTATTGCTCTTCCAGCAATTCCAAGAGGATAAAGCATTTTTATTTCTCTCTCTTTACACACTTTACTTCTTGTTGCATGTCAGTTCTTTCAGATTACAGATCATCTAATTTTTAAGCATTGAGCAAGGATTTGTCACAGTCTCTTTGCTCTCATCCTCCACAAACAAAATCTGCTGTCCTAGATACAAATTTTTTCTATATTAGTAGCGTACAGAGATCTCCAGGTTGCATGTTAACTATAATTTGTCATATTTCTAACAATATAGTCAACTATTCCAGAAGTACCCTCTCAAATATCCTGAGAAAACTTTTCACATTACACATGCATCTGTAAAAGACTTAACAGGGGTGATACTACAAGATATTAATATTTTATTCCAAATTTGTTTTAATCTTTGTTTATGTGGAAGATTTTAAAATGTAGGAAACAAATTCATTAGTCTAGACTTTTACATTACCCTGGGTTAACAAGAGACTTTACTAACTCCCATTTTTAAATTTTGTGCTGTCATTTCCTTTATATAATGCATTGCTGTGCCTTCTTTTCATAAAGTGGATCTTTACCAATTTTCTATTATATTGTGCTTTTTATCTGCCATAAGAATGTCTTCAACACTCTTAATTATGTCTTTTTCCTTCTGGATCTCATTATTTCCTTACTAACATCCTAACAGTATTCTGCAAGTGGAAATCCCTTTTTCCTCCATTAGATAGGTATGGACAAATTCTGCTACTTATATCCCAATGGTTTACATAGTAAGTACATAACTGCTGTTTTATCTGTTTAAAATCCAGACTCGATCTGAAAACTACATCAGAATGTGAAGGTAATGCCAGTACATAATAATTTAACTTCCTCCCCCCAGCAGCATATTATTTTGCTACTTAGAAAATAATTAGCACAACACAATCACACATATTTTCTGTATAATAAACAAGTGAGTTTCATAGGAGAAAATAAATTATATAATGAAATATTAGCCACTGCTTAATTACAGTTTTTATGTGATGAAGTGCTTTAGGAAGACCTCTGATTTGCTACTCCTTGCCTGAAGCAGTATAATCACACAAGTTATAAAACCTGGGGCAATTCAAATTACTCATCTATGTTGCTGGAGTTTTGGGGTGGTTTTTGTATATAATTTTCAAATTATAACATTGATAAATTATCATTTCAAAGAACTTTTTTTCTCACAAAGACATACAAAAGAATAAAATCCAGTTAGAAAAATGAACTCATGGATATTGTCTAGATACTATGTTAAAATGTCAGTGCACAGCACGAACTTAATACTTAAGTATGAAATACATATAAAAAATTTGTAAAAGATACCTTACTTCAGGTAAATCAACACAGAAATCAACACCCAGTTTCCATTATGACCTTTTGCACATGTATTTTTGAAAACATTATGTTTACAAGCAACAAGAGTTCAAACAGGCCATGAAATACAGTATCCTGAGTCCAGAACTAGTTTTTAAACAGAAGTTAATTAAGTGGTTATGGAATGTTGAGACTGTGCCAAAAAGCACTGCAAAAAGTTGACAGTAAAGCTCTCAGCAAAATAGCCTGAGAACAAAACCTGATATTCCTCTTCACAGCTCCCTGCTAATAAAAGCATTAACTTAAGAGCACATATGAAGGGAAGTGAGGACCTCCTGCTGCCTCTCTGATATGGTGTTGGTGGCAAATGGGCAATTTCCATACATGTGGCAATTTACTGGTGTTACAGCCCAAACCCAAATGCCTTGAGGCACTGAAGTGCCAGTCAGGAAAGCAGGATCGGCATTAACATATCATCATGAAAGAAACAGCAAAAGGGAAAAGGGAAGAAAACCCCTCTGAACGAATGCTTCAGTGAAAGTTTCTTTGTAGACATGTTTTTAGAGTCAGGACCTGAAATTTCATGCTCTCAGAGGCTCAATGCAATTCACTGTTTTATGAAATATTAAGCAAAGGCAGTAACCCTTCATTTCCCTATGACCATTCTTTTGAGTTTGTAAATAGCCAGATTCACCCAGAATTAAGCAAGCTGTAGCACAAGTAAAAAATCTTGTTATGAAAGGAGATACATATTTCAAAAGAAACAAAAAAAAGAGTTTGCAAGACAGGGGATTAGATAGTCAATAACATATAGGATTTCATGAATAATTCAAAATATCCTGTGCTTCCCTGGATGAGGAAAATAACACAGGAAAGAGATCAGTTGTCCCCTCTGGTTTTTTTATCACATTGTAATGTCTGGGAACTGTTTACCTCTCTTTTTAATGCACAGCTCCAGATGATATAAATAAGACCCCAAAGTATCTCTCCCACTTAAATACAGACTCTCGAATTCCGAGACACACTGTGAAGTGAAAATCCCCTTTGTTAAGAAAACTAGATATTTTTACATATTGCCAACTAGCAGTGTTAAAAGTGGCATCTAATATTACTGCAGGTAAGAGGAGGTACACTGTTAAAACTTTTACAAGTTTATTTAGACTTTTCAGTTTGTTCACTTCATATAATTGGCAGCTTGACTATAAATAAGTGGATGGGTTTTTTTCTGGGAAAAACACCTAATCAAGTTCCAAACCTGCTCCCCACTTGAAAAGTAATTGGGTGGGGAAAAAACAAAACAAAACCGCAAAAAAATGCAATATAAATTTCAAGTTCATGAAACATTCCTTCTGCTCAGGGGCCAAGCAGACTATTTCACTTCTTGGCAGAATGTTTCTGTCCCCTAAATTTCATACATTAATTTTATTCTGTATCAAAACCAATTAGAAATGCACTTACATCCCTTTGCATATTCTTAGAGCTTTATGGTTTGCTGGACTGTAATGACCAATTACATTATCTTCTTAATTGTTCATTCTAAGCCACATACCTCTCAAATATACTGTTTTTCCATGGGACATGTGCCTGGAGATGTATTGTGCAATAGCACAAAACAGTTCTTGCCACTTCCTGCACACATAGCACCCTTTACTGGTTAACAACACTCCATCATGTTTTCCTAGAACAGATACATCCATATACCAAATGGCTGATGGATGATTCAAAAGGTAAATGTCTTTCCTCTGCACTTTCTAAAGCAAATGTCAGGTGGCTTTCACTGCTGTATGATTCCGACTGGTTCAGCACACAAATCCAACTTCATATCTCTTCCAATATTCCTATTGCTTCCTAAATACCAAGCCTGTTGGATGAAGCTGTGCTAAACAGAGCTGTGACAAGCATGGGCACAGGTACACCCCAGGAAAAACACAAATAGTTACCACCTGTTCGCTCGAGTCTTGGTGCATTTTCAAGGGAGATCTGTTTTATGTTCAACATACAGAATATCCAGCCCTGTAATGTTCCCAAAATTTCCACATACATTTTTCAGGTGCAAAAGCAGTATCTAGAATGTCTAGGCTCCCTGCCACCCCTGCTACTTCCTTCAGTGCTATTTTTGAGGAGTGAGTTCTTATCTATTAAATATTAGGGCACAGCGAAAGCAAAAATTTGTGCTTTGAGGAATTTGGCAAATGAGCAGTAAATATTTACCAGCTGCTAAGATCAGCTGGCTGTTTTGAATTTAATCTAAGTATAATTAAACAAACAAACAATCAAGATATTGAGATTGGATTTAACAGTGTGGAATAAGACCATTCAAACACTCTTCCATTTTAAAATTATACCAGCATTAATAATAATCATGCAATGCAAATTCTTCCTTTTACTGCTAGACAAGTATTAATTTTTGGTTAACTAACAACACCACAATAGTTTCATAAATCACTGCCAGATATCTAAGGATGCCATCTGAGAAGAATTTAATTTTTAAAAGTTTGCTGTCATAACATTCAAATGGTTTGTCAAAACAACCTTGTCTCCAAAGAAATCATGGCTTTGTTTAAATGAACATCAATTCTTCATTTAGAAAATATTTCCTAAATGAGAACTGTCAATTTTTGGCTTGCTTTCTTAAACTGGAATTTTGCCTAAAGCATTTTCTTTATTTATTTAGGAAAAAAATATTAATTTTACTTCTTCTTTTAAAAAAAAAAAATTAAGCATTTGAAATTTTTATCTCAAATCTCAATTTTAAGGCTTTCACACTGCAAACCATACAATACTGGAAGGAGAGGGGTTGAGCTTTAACAAGTCCCAACTTTTTATTTCAAATTTATGCAGGAGTTAAATAGATGCTTGTAGAAACAAAACACCATAAGGTGGCCTAATCCTTTCAACCATTAAATTCCAGTAGTATTCTAGGCTTCCTCTAGACATGAAGTGCTGATAAAACCAAACAAAACTAAACCAAACAAACAAAACCCACAAAAAACCAAACAACCATAAAAAATATTCTCAACAACCCTAGGTTAGTATTATAAGATATATAACCATTATCTTTATGGAAATCTGAGCATTTTGAAATAATAAGAACTAAAATATCTTTTTTACAGCTCTGGAAGGCCTAAACTTTTCTAGCATTCTAGGATTTCAACTACAGCATACTACAGTACAGAACAAGAAATGGCACTTAAATTCCATGGCAGATAAATTCCCAGGCCATTAGCCCATCCCTTCTACAATCTCACAGTGCCTGACTACTGAGGATTCTCCTACCAAAAGTTCAGGAAAACAGTTTTTAACAAGGGAAATTCTGAACCAGCATGATCTTCTAGCATCTATCATGCATTTTGTTTCTCGTTTTTTTCCTTAAGACTTTTATTGGTGACTCATTGCAATAATTTGCTTACAGATTTCCTGATTAAAAGTATAAAGATAAAAAAACCCCAAGCATATTTTAAATCTTCCTCCCAGAAACATATGCATATCCATTCTCTTTCCAATTCCTGTTATTATTTTTAAGCCAACAAATTCCTTATGTAATATTGGATGAAGGCTGGAAAGGAGACAAAAAAAGAAACATGATCAAATTTCAGTGCTGAGAACCATGCTCAGTGGTTTTTAGTGTTTAATTTTTGTCTGTTACTGGATAGTAATTTTGTTAAGTCTTCAAGAAAAAGATAATTCAAAGACAAAAGCAGGCTAAACATCAAGTTAGACAGTGACAAAAAGACCCATTCTATCCAATTATGAAGGTAAATCTAAGAGGTCATCAACCACTCTACTCAAAGAAAGCATACAGGTTAAAAGGCTGACATGTGGAATTTAAGAGAGACAGCAAGCAGAAATAAAATGGCATGAGGAACAGCCACAGCCATTGCACACAGCCAAAAAAAAAACAAACAAAAAAACCCCCACCATGATACAGCTCAAACAGAATCTGTTTTAACAGAAAATTAATCAAATATTTCTTTTCAGTTTCTAAATAACACAATTGAAAAACCACAAACATGCCTCTGACTGTGTGGTAACATAGTGTCCTAAGAATTAAGAAGCTGTTAATTCAACACTCAAGATTAGTGTCATACTATAGAGTTGACACTGGATATTTTTCTTGATCACATGGGTTTCTAAGCTCAGCTAAAAAGAAAGGAGATGCACAGATACCTCATCATTACACAAAAAACCCTCACATTAATGGTCTCTATCACAGGGTGGGGGTGAAAAAGATTTAGACATGTCTGAACCCCAACACTAAGAAAGAGAAGAAACTGTTCAAAAAAATGTGCTGAGAAAGAGAAAATGCATTGTTGTCTACTGCACTTCTTGCCTGGCATTTCCAGCTGTGGTTAAGGGGTTATTAGGGGAATATTGCCGTGTACTGAATACAGAAAACTACATGGATGCACCACTTACAAGCACCTGGCTGCTGGAAACGAGCTAATTATCTCCTGGGTATCATTGGTTCAGGTTCCAATAGAGCTTTTAATTTCACTCTATCTCCATCCTTGGAGACACCCAAAAACCGTCTGGATAAAGTCCTGGGCAGCTTGCTCTAGGTGGCTCTGCTTGAGCAGGGATGTTGGACCTGGTGACCTCCAGAGATCCCTTCCAACCTCAGCCCTTCCATGATCCTCTCATGAAGAAGTCACATCAACGAGAAGAAATCAAACCTGTGCCACTGTGAAGGCTCTGAACACATCTTTCTTGAGGGCTTTAAGCCAAGCCCAGCTTAGCAGCGAAGTCCAAACTCATCAATTTTAATGCACCACAAATTAAACAGATGCTGAGAAGCATCATCATGAAGAAAACTAGAAGGGAGGTTCTTGCCCAGCTGCTTTTTGGCTGGGGCTGTACCACTGGCTTCCCTCACTGCAGCTGTATCTGTGCCTGCTCTCCCACCATCCTGGCCTTCACTCTGGCCCAGACCTTCTGGCTCAGCTTCAGACATGCCCCATGGACTTGCTGGGAAATCAGCGCTCAGACTCTGAGCCTGACCACTGTCTCCAGGCTCAGCCCAGCCCTGACTCGTTGCTCAGCACCCTGGCTCCTTGCTGTGATGGTCACCTGCCTTGTTACAGCGCGGGGCTCCCAGCCAGCCTCCACTGGTGGAGCAGTCAGATCTTTCTGCCCCACAGCAACACCAGCAGAAAGACAAATTCATTTAATCAACAGGAAAAAAGTTAAGAAAAATCAGTGGTATATCAGTACTAATTTTCAAAAGTAGAGGAATTGAGAGGACAAGCAAGCCAGTATTACTATTATTTATGCTACAACAATTTGAGATAGTACAACCATATCTGCAAATGCACTAGGAATTCTCAGTGTGTGGCAATATGTAATATGGCTAATACAACTTGCAACATAATAAAATATAAATACACAGAGGACAAAAAAAATGCCAGATTTATCTGGTAATGTTACAAGTAATGCAAGATAATAGCATATGTTGTATTTAAATAAATACTTTATTTGGAGTCTGAGGGAGTCTAAAATACTCCAAAGACTATAAACAAATCACAGTAAAAGTATAAAACTGGCATTTCTTAGCATGGGTAGGTGTAGCCAGCCAATGTCACAGCAAATTGTCACAGTAAATTGTCACAGGGGAGGAGAAAAAATATCTGGTTAAAAGATCAGGACAATCTTCTATTTTAACAAAAGGCTCCCTTTGATCCTTTGATTTTCTCTGGAAAAAGAAGAAGAAGAAGAAAAAAGGCAGCAAGTATTTTTTCATTAGAGAAATAAAAAAGGGGAAATTCTGAAGTTGTTCCAGAGTAAACTTCAGTTCTCAGTGAATTTAGTTCCTTGGGAAAATGTATCAAGTTCACTCAGATGGAACTGGTGGAGAAAAAAGGAAAAGGAGATATTCCTACAAGATTTAAAAAGAAAATATTTCTTTCTACTTACATTGCCCTGAGATTTGCTCAAAATATGGCAACCATGAGAAAAATAATGGTACTACTGAACTTCAGACCAGCCTTTATTTTAATGCACCACAAATTAAACAGAAAAGCCAATTAGGAAAAATGATGGCCTCTTGCTTTTATTACAAACAGCTTTTATTCTATTTCCTAAGAGCCTGAAAAATTTGGCAGTTGTCAAATTTCTAAGACACAACCACTTTTGTGAGTTTTCTGCCCTCATAATCTGCTGTAGGCATGAGCTCTTTACACCTTCCAGAATTAATACATAGGAAAGCATCAGTGTGGTTCTGTACCAAACATCACTTAACTTTTCATATTAATTAGATTTTATATTTTGCATTTTAAATGCAGATGTGTAGCCATGATATTTTATGAAAAATCCTTTGCTAGGATTTTTCTCCTATTCTAGCTGAGAAGCCTCAGAAAAGAAATGTAAACAATTAACTATCTGATGGCTGTAGAATGTTGTCTTACCAACAGGTGCTTCTTGGATTGGTTCATGTGAGTTGTTTCTACTTAATAACCAATCAAAGATGCAGTTGCGTTGGGCTCTGAGAGTCACGAGCTTTTGTTTCATTCCTCTCCTGTCCCTTCTAGCCTTCTGATGGATCCTTTCTCTCTATTCTTTTTAGTATAGTTAATATAATATATATCATAATATAATAAATCAGCCTTCTGAAATACGGAGTCAAGATTCTCATCTCTTCCCTCATCCTGGCACCCTCCAACACAACCATACAGATGTTTAAAATCCAGGATTTAAATACATAGTCAAGCTTCTGAGCAACAAGAGAGGCAAGTTTCAGAGCTGATTGTAAATGCCTGCACCCATGCAAAGCCAAGCTGGGGAGTGAAGGGGAGGGCTCTGTTCAGAAGGGGATCTGACATTTCAGTTGGCCACAACATGACACATGAAAAGTGATTCTCTCTTTGCCCACACCTGTAACCATGAATTTGCCCGATGACCCGGGCTCTGGGCTGACCCATGCCACTCCTGGCCAGCCCATAAGTAGCCGTTTTCATATTCTTTTCACATCACAAGCATATTTCAGTAAAGGGGGAACCATTATTTTTGTGGCTTTCTGTGCCATTTCTAGGTTTTGGCAGGATTTTTCTGAACTCATCAAAGCTTCAAACGAAATTTCTGTGAGTCAAGAAAAATAGTGAGAATCAGATGATGTTTCTTCCCCTGCAGCTGTTCCAGGTATTTTTCAACAGACCTTTAGTAAAAGATTTCCCTGACACACTTTCAGTGGTGCATGACCTTCTGACATTTGACTAGATGCACTATAAAACCCTCTACTGGTGAAGGAAGGAGGAATGCATGACAAGGAATGATGAAAAAATTAAGATGCCATTATACAGAAAACAGAAGCATTACAAAAAAAAAGACTTTTAAACGTCTTCCAACTTCAAAGATATCTTTGTAATTCACTTTTGAAAGCCTGAAATGTCCTACAGTTGGTATGCAGAAGGCATATGCATTGCATATGAAAGATTCAACACCTTTATTTTTATAAAATAAACAGACTCGTTCTTCCCTTTGTGGGGGAGCCTTCTCTGTACCCAATTCAAATAGGACTGCATTGGGGAAAACAGGACAAGCAGAATTTCACATAGTCCCACTCAGAAGCTAAATACAACCTGCCTAAGATGACAAAAAAGCTACTACAAGCCTTGAAGTTCTTGTGCTTGGACCACCTCAACTTATATCTTAATTAAGAATAAAATTATTAAGAACAAACAAAAAAACATCACCACTAGCAGACAGATAAAATCCCCTCTCAGTCTGAATACTAGTGAGGCTTAGAACTAATAAAATGTGGAAATGGAAGCTGCTGCCAGACATGCAGTTTTTCCTCCTCACTTGTGGATAGCCTTGTAGATAAAGAAATAGCAAACACACCAGCCAGAGAGCAAATGCGATTGTGGTCATTTTGGAGTCAAAAGAGCTTGGCTGGTTTCTGGCTTTGTTGGGTGGAGTTTGGGGTCTGTGGAGGTGTTTTTAATTACTAAATATCTATGTACATGTTGCTCTAAGCTACTGATTTTATCTTATGGAATGCAACAAGTATCATTGCATTTCCCACTCATGATCCAAATTCAGAGATGATTCTGAACTACAAGTACCCCAGAGACAAGGAAAAAAAAAAAAAAAAACACCAACAAGTCCAATACAGTCTAGAACTGGCTGGCAATGTGCAACTGTGTGGGAATCAAAACATTTTGCTAATCTCAGCTTTTCTAAACATTACTAACTGCCAGATGCTCTCCTTGTCTGTTAAGTGTATCTTTGATATTACTGAAATTTTCTAGCTGAATGGACTGAAAGACTTTCAAATCTTCTGAATAGAATAATGGTAAATTTTCAAAACGCAACCTATTGGACCTCTTATCAGCCATTTGAATTTGCTAACATGCAAGTAAAATCCATTCCATCACTTTCCTAACATGATCTCATGGGTCCTTCCCAACAACTCAAAGAAATGTACCTCCCCCAAATTCATGACAATAGAAACTTTTCAAATGACAGATAGCCTTACATATTCCTTGAAATGTGTACATTATATGAAATGAAGTACATTATATGTACTTCACTCATTTTTAGGTTGGATCATACATCACTGAAGACTAAATGTGGCCTTTAGCCTTTAAAACAGTTATGACTGATAGCTGCATTAAAGCTGGAAACTTGAGTGGGAAAGTTCTGCAAAGACACCTGCCTGAAAATGTTATCACAGAAGTACAGAGTAAGCAGTGCTGAACAATAAAAAACTTCAAATACACATAAGTATTATCCTTAAACACAAATCTCACACAGAGGATTACAAATAATCTCAACAGACTGGCTAAAGCTTTATTCCTAAGTACTAATCCTAAGTATTTTCTTTTTCTTATATGGATACAGCCCTGTAATGGTTTATATCCTTTAAAGAAAACTTTAGAGCATTTATCCCAAGTAGGGGTATCAAGATAGAAAAGCAGTGAGGATCTGGCTCAAATAGGAAAATGGAATAAATGACAAACAAATCTCTCATATACACCTACAGTACAATACAGGCATGAGCTACACTAATACTGTGCATATGTACTCTACAGCAGGGAAAGTGGGGCTATCCACAACCTTCCTCTGCCATCTGTGAATTCTAGCTTATGGAAATCAGTCTTGCTTTTAATCCTTTCCCACAGAGTTTCTTCTCTCCAACTCACCCTTGGGAGAGAAAACCAAAAAAAAAAAAAAAAAAAAAAGAGCAATGTAGCCAAGAGAAATAGGCTGTTCTGCAAGAAATAATTTCACTACAAACTACTCTCTGGAGAGAGAGGAATTGATAGGTCACTGTGAAGAGACTTCCCAAAATGTTACCTATTCAAGACATTTTTTTTCTGCACCTTCCTTGGTTACTCTGCTAAAGAAAAATCACCTCCTCTAGACTTACTGTTCAAATACATCCCAGATTTCCCATGGTGATTGCTGCTATGTGCTATGAAAAAAAAAAACCTGTGCTGAATTAAAAGTTTTGGCAGATAAGACTTCTCAGTTTGTTTGGCAAAATGATACTAAAGAGCACAGAGTTTAATAAAAAGGAATGGCTCTTCTGAAATCTCATTAGAATCTGTGACTTATGAATTAGATGTAGAACATGCAATACCTCTAAATAATACTTAATATGCCTGCATTTGAATTTACTACTAAATGGTTAATGAAGACTGGCTTCATCTTCAGCTTCCTAAATGTATGATATTTTCCAGCTGTCACAATATAGTAGAAAGCATTTGTTCAGTTCTAAGCAGTGCTAATAAACAATATTTCCTGCCATTTTCTAGCAAGACATGCTACCCAGCTATCACCTGGATAATGTAAATACATGCATGCAACTTAGATACACAGCGACATAAAAGGGAGTCTAAATTTCTAAATTAATATTGTTGGGGGTTTTAGAATACTTCTTGATTTTAAAAAATAACTGTTCATTGCCTTGTTAAATATGTCCTCTGGGATGATCTTTAATTTTGGAACATTGACAAAAAATCTAAGAATTTTGACAAAAAATATTCAGCTGAAGAATTGCTTTTCACTGCCACCTTCGCAGCTCATAGAACTTCTTGTGTGCAGCCTTTCTCCCCTCCCATAATTTCACAAAATCCACTTAGTTATAGATTACTTTATGGGATAATTAGCCTTTGAAAGCTTAAACCAGATGTGTCTTCTATACTTCATTATTTCACATACACACAGAGATCAGCAGTGACCTTCAGGGTTGAATGCATGAGGAATGCACAGCCTCTAAATTATCTTACAAATATACTAGCAGTGGTATCTCAGGCACACGTAACACACATATGAAGATTCTTACTAGAACTAAAATCTACCTTTAGGATTGAGTAGTGAAAAATTTTAAAGGATCTTATATTTTCTGATCTTCTAGAATGCAAGTAGTCAGTAGAACAACATATTAAATAATTCCCATCAGATAAATAGACCAATAAATTACCAAAATATTTTATATAAAAGCTAGTGCACTATTTTATTACTACTTAGGACTAAAAAGAGTCATAACAATTCACGTACCTGCAAGAGATTAAAAATTACTCCCAAAACATTTGATATCCCCCATCATCATGCAGCGCTTAAAGGTGTTTTCTTCCAGAAGTATTTCCTGTGCATGTTGCAGTTGCTTGCTATGATTCACAAATTTAGGAAAAGTTTCCCTCAAATTCTGACATCACTTTCTTCACCTAAGGTCCCTTAGGCATAAAAAAATTGCATTGAATCTACATTTTAAAAACTAAATTTATAGAATTAAAGTGTCACATTTTTCTCAATATTCAGTATTTTTCTTTCAATATGTGGAAAAGTATTCACAATATTTGTTGCCACTTTTAACAAAAAGTATGTAAAAACATTAAAATAAAGTAGTTAGGAATTAAGCTGAATATCACCCATGATGCTGAGGTGTGGTTTGCAAATAATTACTGATATTTTAAATAGCAACACTTTAAACTCCATTAAAAAATGTAAATTCATGCATGTACTATATTAGAACATAGAAATAAATAGAGATAACATACAAAAGACCTCTTGCCTAGGGACTGACCTTTCCAGGCTTATTCCAGTATTTTACTTGGTCCCAGTTTTGTTCAATATTCCTTTCCCAAGAGCATATTAATAATAAAAGAAAGCTAACAGCTTTGATAGCTGATTTAGAGGTTCAGATCCTTTACTGCAGCAATGAGATGGTTTTTAAAAAGACAAAATGCCAGTCATGAGATTCTACCAGGCTATTGGTAAACTACTGACAGCAGCACTACAGCAAATCAATCAACAATGCAAAAAGCTGACAAAGAAAGAAGAAAATAAAGGCTTGAACAACTTTGCAGTTTACAGGCTTTTGTTGACAAATTGTGCTGCCTAATGACATTTTATCTTGCATTACCGGAAAATTCCAGGTTTTGGTGCGAGACCACGTCAACACAATTTAAATAAATTTCAAATTTAGGACCACATACAAAAAATAAAATATTCTTTTCAGACACTCAAGAAGAAGACTTAAAGAGAACCATGTTTCAAAACAGAAATAACTACTAAAAGGGGCTCTTAAAAGAGTTTGGGCAATATTTTTCCCTCTTTTTTCAGGTTTATATTATTTGCATTAAACTTGGAACCTAGTTGGAAGTTAGAAATATCTCAGCTAGGGCTAACTGACTTTGCCTCACACACATAAAAACTCACCAGATTAAATTACAAGCAATCGGTGGTATTTTTCATCTGAAACAGCCCTCAGTAAGCCTCATTTATAAACAAACAAGACACAGCATTATTAATTTATTAATGGACTCAGTGTAGTATATAATGGCATCATTAATACCAAAGTCACTTCTGTTCATGTAACTAATCAGAATTCCAGGAGGGGGGAACCCAATATGACAAATGTTTGGGAGAAAATATGGAGACCATATGTATTTTTTGAATTTTTTGAAGTGCCTGCTGAGGTCAGTGGTCAGTTAAAGTCCCGAGGAGGAAGGGCTGTGCTCAGCTGCTGAGAGGGAATGGCAGAACCAGCCTGCCCTTGGAACTGCCCCCAGATCACACCAGCATAGACCAGCTGCCTAAAACACTGCCAATAATTAGCTTTGGAAAATGTCACTACTAAGTAGGGTTGCTTATTTTTGTCAGAACCCTTGGGACTGTGTAACGGGTGTGAGGGTCACCCTTGGCTCTCCATCCCTGGGGATCCACCAACTCCTGCTGCTCCCTGACAATTTTAACTGAAACAGACAAGAGCATCAAAGTGGAAGACAGATGGTGGACTACTGAAACAGAGTTTATGTTCAGAGAATAAACAGAATTTCCAGCTACATCTGCCTATGCACATGTTTAAATAGTTTAGATTAGGATGCAGTTTTTTAAACTGTACTGCTAGATTTTATTGCTTACTTGCAATAGTTATTTTACCAGGTTCTACAGCAACTTTGCAGACCTCAAGTCCACAGTCTTTAGCACCTGTCTTTAGCACCTTCATTTTAATTCATGCACTTTTAAAATATCTATTCAGGCTGACTATGCTAAAGTTATAACCAATTCCATTACATGTTGCCTACTTTTTTGTCTCAAACTGCATGCCTGGGGAAGATAACATCTTCCTGTTCTGCTGCCCCCGCTAATCTACAATATCCCCAACTCTCAGACTTCAGCAGGAGACACCACAGCAAGGCACCATCTGCATCTCCTGCAGGCATGCCTCACTCTCCATGCAGCTTCTCAGTGACTCAAAATTATTGGAATACCTCCTAAGCAGCCATCATTTTGGGACCAGCCATCCTGCAGAAGACTCACCTGACTCTCTGAGGGCCTGGCTGATGGTAATGTATGCACCCAGAAATAACTCTGGCTGGTAATGAGCCCTGCATGGCAGGTGTGGAGAACAGCCTCCCCCAGACCTCTTTGATGAGCTACTTCTCATTCACCACTGGCTTTAGGAGAGCACTTGATAGCCAGAGTAACGTTTCTCTTGGGCAGACATAAAACAGAAACACAGAATTTGTTTTAAGATCTTGCAGACTTTTTCTGTGGCAAAAAGGAACAAGTGAAAGAAACAGAGGTGTGCAATTTAAAGCAATAATTTATAAAATAAAGGCCTTATCTACCCAATAGCTTTCCAAGTCATATATGTCTTCTGGTTTGACAGAGCCCATGACACAGAGGACCCAAGAGAGGATGCAGGGCAGGGAGAGAGCAAACAATGCAGGAGTTAGAAGAGGCTAGAATTAGATGGGGAAAGAAAATGCAAGGAGCAGAGAAACAAGGAGCAGAAGCCCAGCACTGAAGAGCTAACAGCACAGGTAAACAGAAGATGCTGCCCATATTGCAACAGTATGACAAGTTAGGCAATTTCAGCTATTAAAAGTGAAATGACAGCTCAGCCACATCCTCTGTTTCTGGCACATTTAGAAAGGAAAATCCTCCCTCTTCCTCTTTCCCAGGAACATTTCCATTTTACATGCAATTTCAGACTCCAGTTACTATTAATGTCTGTGTTACAGAAGATGCAACTCCATCAGCCCCTAAGGTCTGCCCACCCACCTCACATCACCCTCACACCTCTCCTTCAGCTGCCTCAACAGTCCCGCCTTATTCAATCACCTATTGCTGCTATATGTGCCCCTGTTGAGGCTGAGGAAGAAGAGATAAAAGCTTGTAAGCCCACTGCTCATTTTTTACAAAAATTGCCTATGAATGCAGACTTCAAACTCTTCAAAATGAAATTTCTCATTTTATAGGAAATATTTCAAACTTGCAGCAATTCTATAGACAGGTAAGGACAAGGCAGAAAAAGGGGGACATGCACCAACATATGTCTGATGCCATATTTACCATCCTTAATTTTTCAAAGAACTGTGAAGAGTACCATGTGCATTCATCTCCATTACTGAGGGCACACATTAGAACTTTCCCAATAAACACAGGTTACTTCCCTCCATTAAACCAATTCTGCAAACTTTGTATAAACCCACAGATATATTCAGCCATGGCTGTCAGCTTTCCCAGAGGGGAAAAAATAAAAAAGGTAAAATAAGGAAAATTCATCAAGGCAGCTGGGTGCCTTGAAATATATACATATTTTGCTCTTAAAAAAGGGCAGGAGCAGAGAAAAGAGAAATACCTATTTATTTTTTTAAAAGTCATTCTAAATTAATTTAGTCTATAAAGTTCCAACCTGCTTTCAAACCTGTGAGGGTTTGTCTCTCTCATTAACATTGGGACATTAAAGGAATTTATTAACATTTATTGCTGTATAAATTATAACAGCAATTGATTCCTCATTCCCATCTGTAACTGATCTGAAACAAGATGCAACAGAACCAGTCCAGAAAAGCAGGATAAAGTAGTGTCCCTAAAAAATGGGAAAGTCACTGATCTAAGATAAATATGAACCAACTAAGGAATCTACCAATTGATGTTTCCTGCACATAGCCAGATATCCTTCATGCTTTGGAAGAAGACATATAAGGAAATGCCAAAAACAAGAGCATGAGCTGTACTTGATGGGCTTCCTGTAGCAAGAAAGAAGCTGAATTTACTTCCATGTCAGTACAAACTAAAAAGCATTTGGTGTACAATATTCTATGCATTTTTTTTATTATGCAATTTTAAAATTTACCTGCCATGATAAACATTAAGTCTGAAAATTCTATGCATTCAATAAAGAAAAAAAAAACACTGAATAAGAACCAAAAATATTTTGCTTCTTATTTATTGTTCTGAGAACATGCAGTCCATCTCTTAGTACCCCAGAAGCTAGGGGGACTGAAAGGAAAGAGACTGAAATGCATTCAGGATGTGTGATACTCTCTGTGAAAGGGAAATATTTCCTGGTTAATTCCATAAGAATTGTCCCTGCTATTGGTGACCTAAGTGGTTGATGAAATCACAGAATAATGTAGACTGGAAGGTCATTTGGCCCCAAATCAGCCTTCAAATTTGTTGTTGAATCTAACTTCTAAGCTAGATCATGTTATTAGGGATGAGCAATATACAGTTAAGCTTTGAGCATTTCCAATGATGAATATGCCCTTGCTGGGCACTTTTTTTAGTGCTTAATCGTTACCACATGTGACAAATTATTTCCTTCTAATAACTAATCAGATTTGTCTGGTGCCCATTGCTTCTCACTCATTATTGCACAATCCTAACAGAGGTCATGTCTACAACCTCCCACCAGATAACAGAAGATAAGATCACCCCCAAACCTTCCCTTGGGCAGACTGAACAAATCCTCACATATCATTTCTCCAGCACTCACCTTGGTGACCACATGCTGGACTCCCTATGAAAATCTTTCTTGTGCTTGAACCCCAAAGTTGCACACACTTACGCAGCTCACAAGTGACAACAAAAAGTGGAAAAAAAATAACCTCAACCTGCTCTCTACATTCTTCCTATTACAATCCCACATGTGGCCAGTTTTCATGACACAGACGCACGCATGTTCACTTGTCCAACACAAAGCCCAGGCCTTTTTTTACAGAAGTGTCTTCCAAACTGCCCCTGCACACCCTGTGCCCATGCATGTGATGAGCCATTGGAACAGTAAATCCACCACAACCTTACCAATGGCTCTCACCAAAGACCTGAAGGAGAAGCTGTCTGCTTCAGGATTAACTGACATGAAGCTTAAGAGCTTTGTTACAGAAAGGTGGATGGATGCTCTACCCCAGCATCTTTTTCTACACATGTCTATTCCTATCCCTAAATAAACAAGCTAAATCCAGAATCTGACCTGAAGTGTATCTAATCTTTCTATAATTCTGCAGAAAGTTATTCCATTTGAAGGCAAAATACCAACAGAAAGAGGATTTATCATCTTTTGTCACTGTCACATACTCAGTCAACATTTCAAATTTTAAAACTGAGGACTGAATGCAAATTTTAGCTAACATATGGAGTAAGGAAGTATAAGAGGCCAAACCAAAATATTTATAATATGTGTATGCCACAGAACAGGGTGTCAGGATGGGAATTCAAAGATACTAAATCCAGCCATACAATTTCCCCT
Organism: Passer domesticus; assembly: GCF_036417665.1. NCBI lineage: Eukaryota > Metazoa > Chordata > Aves > Passeriformes > Passeridae > Passer > Passer domesticus. The sequence continues at coordinate 43,873,084 of NC_087478.1, read as the reverse complement.
TGTGAAAATGCAATAGATGGGGTAACAAGACTAAGAATAGGAATTTCACATGCCTTATCCTCACCTCCCTTCAAAATGCAATACAAAGAAAAAGGTGTACATATTCAATATGTATATTCGAAAAATTACATTTATCTCCCTCAAACATCTGATAATATATTACTTTAGTTCTGATTCAGTGGGGTATTTTTCCTAGTAGATATTATAATTTCAAAGTCCTCCCAACTTCTTGAAGCTTTACTAAGATCATAATAGGGTCTATTTTAAATATTTCCAGATAATACAACATTGCCCAGAGAATACACCCTTTACAATAAACACTAATGGATCCTACTCTTTAAGCAGAATTTTCTTTTTGCACCCTATTTAGTATTAATTGCATCCTTTTGGTACAGCTTATTATCCTAATAACAATGAATAATAAGCTTATTATCCTAATAATCTCTTTCCCCATGACAAAAATTAATGAGGTCCTACCTTTCATGATAATGGATTAAGTAGTAGAGTTGGACTTTCCTTAAGGATGGCTAAAGTATAGGCTTTCTAGAAAGGAGTCTAGACCCTGTCAATGTGAATGTATTCTTTAGCTGAAAAAATAGAGCAGACTGTTTAAAATTCTGTTGCCAGCTAACACATTGAGAACAGTCCAGCAAAGCTTTACAGAGAAAAAATATGATCTGTACAAAATGTTAACATGAAAGCTCAGCCATGCTGGTAGCATAACATATAAAATGGACAGATGAGTAGCTAGCCGTGACTCCTGAGCTTCCAAAAATTATAGTTAAATCCCTACACACATTTTGCTGCTATATTATATTTCTCAATGAATGGCAACCTTTAACTACTCTATATGACAGAAGCAGTTCTAAACCCCTCAACAGTGCAGCTTTTCAGTATGCATCAAAATTTCTCTCAAGTCTATGTGAAAAGACAGTGTAGGAAACATAGGAATCAGAGAGCAAGTGGAACCAAAATTTTGTTTGCAATAAAATGAAAATGGCACACAGAATAGCTGAGGCTGGAAGGGGTACTGATAGGTTCATTTAGTCCAACCTCCTGCTCAAAGCAGTGCCAACTAGAGCATGTTGACTATGGCCATGTGCAGTTGGGTTTTAAATCTCTCCAAATACAGAGACCATAAGGTCTCTGGGCAGACCAGTCTAGTCTTTGACCACTGTCACAGTAGTAAAAATGTATGTTTAAATTGAACATCCTGTATTTGAGTTTGTGCTCTTTGCCTCTTATTCTGTCTCTGGACACCACTGGGAAGAGCCTGTCCTAGTCTTTTTTATCCCTACCTCAACACACATGTGGGGCTGGGGGGAACCAGAGGACCTGGAAATCATAGTCACTGATTTTGAACTATAACTTTCTCTGGCTGTATTAGACTCACACAAAGTATGGGCAACATGCAAGTATGAACAAATGCCTACCTCCACATACCTGTGTTTAGTCACCATTCCTCATTCTCCAGGAAAATATAATATATGTATGTCCTAGGGTGACTTCATGATGCTTGTGTCCCCAGTCGTCTGTTCTGTTTATGTTGGATATTAAGTTTTGCACCTTTATGACTGGTTCTGAGAGTGAAGCAGGAGAAGTGCAGAGTTTGTTTCCAAAAACTGCACTCACTCCTCCACATTCCTGCTCCTAGACTGTGTTGTCTGCAGCACAGACAGTGGGACAGAGCTCTCCTTTGCTTTTAGTTAGTTTTTAGCTAGCTGAGTCAGAGAAGTTCCCCAGGCTGTGGCTTTTCTTTTTCTTGGAGCTGATCAGCCCTGCTTTGGACTGAAAACCCAGAAAAAACACCAGGAGCTCACAACTGTGGCCCACCAGGGCCTGGGACACAGCATTTACCAGCACAGGAGGGACTGGTAAGAGACTGAGGGAGCCAAGCTACAGCCCATAACAAGGACTTCCTGAATTTGACAGCTCTTCAGAGCAGCAAGAGGATCCATTGTTTAATATTTTTCTTTTTTTCATGTTTGTGAGTACTTTGCTTGTTAAATAAACAGTTTTTTCCACTTTTCTACAACGAAATATTTCCTAAGCTGGCGGGGGGGGGGGGTGTGGGGGGGGCGCAGCCACTTGGATTTTCTTTCTAGAGTGACCCCATTCAGAGGTTTCCTTCCAAATTTGCTCTAAACCAGGAAAATCTATAAATATAACCTATATTACATACACTATAGAATATAGCCAGAATGCTTGTAGGCTTCCTAGGTATGGTAAACGATGCCATGTGTAGACAGAAATAGACAGTGCTCAATTACAGAATTTCACTCCTTTCAGTGATGAGAAAGAATATTTCAATAATAAAAAAACCTAGTTTAAGTTAATTTTCATATTTTATTGAAAGTCTTCTGATTCTACTCAAAAAATCATGTCAGCTTCCTTTTAACTCTTATTCTTTGTGTCTATCCAATAACTTTCATATTTACATTTTCCAGTAAAAATAATTATCTTGAGAGTACATAATTACTGAAAATTACTGGTTTTCACCTATACAAGCACACCAAATACAACACTGACCTAAGCATTTTTTCAACACTTTCAATTTTAGTGAAGTTTTTGTTTGGTTTGCGGGAGGTTGTTTGTCTGGTTGGGGAATAAAGGTAGGGACTGTTTTGGTTTTTCAACAGAAACTCTCTTCCTAACCTAATGGTATTCCTTCATCCTGTCACAGGAATGTGCACCAATTAAATAAGCATGGCTCTACACTCCTGACAGATGCATCTTTCTCTGTGCCATGACACTTGTTTACCAGTCTGTAAAGACTGAGCACCATGAAACTGTTCAGGTTAATACATAAGTCATAGCTACAGAGCTAAGAAGCAGAAGAAAGAGCACTGCACCCGTGAACCAAGAGAGAGACTACAGTGATAATTCATATTGCATTTAGAACAAAGGGAGCTGTACTCCATACTCTCAAATAACACTGCTAGAAACTTAAACTACATTGATTTCTTGAAGTTCCTGAAGTTTGGAAGGAATGTGGTTAGCAATACAGTCTGTTGTCTCTGTTTCATGAGAAAGCTGGGGTTTTTTTCAGTTCAGCTGTTAAAAAACAAAATTCCAAAGGTCAGCCTTGCTAGAAGTAAAACTGTCAGGCTTCCCATCCTTGCTTAGCAACTGTGCACTTGATGCAACTGTAAAACGTATTTACTGCTGCAAGCTGTTCTTTTCAGTGAAGAAAAAGAACAAAATTTTCAACTATTTGCAAGCTACAGATCATTAAAACCATCCCAAAAACCGACACCAGAAGCATCTACAGTTACAGTGTTTTCCTGATTCTGTTCTGCAAACTTCAATTACTCTTTTTAACTTGAGAGTACAAAGACATTCTGCACACAAATTTTAGGTTACATAATAATGCTTAGGAAGAGCCTGCACACATTTCATTAAAGTTCTCCAACTCTTTAAAATTACACTGACACAATATTAACCCCAAAAGTATCAAATATTTCTATATTCCTTTCCTTGTAAACTCTGACTTCACACCTTGCACTTCCCATAGATTTAATGCATCTTGTACAGGTTAAAGGAGGGATGGGGGTGGGTGAAAGAAAAAAAGGAAATCTGTGAGGGCCACCTGAAGTTCTCAGAAGTGTAAAAAATCAATAAAAAGTAACTTTCTGGCTTCAGACAGTTTTCAGATGGAGAAAATGCATTAAATGAAAACTTGTACTTCATAATAAAATATAACTGCAAAGTTCTATCATGAAACAAAAAGTCGAAATACCTGTTTCCTCAAAGACAAATACTGTGTTCACAAACTCTGTGGGTTTCAAATATCTGGCAGAGCCACAAGACTTCTGTAAAAGCTGAAACAGAAAAATCCAGCTTCAAATAGGGCTACAAAATATTTTTGAGTTGAGCAGTATCACCAAATCCAAAGGGGTGAGTTGCAACAAGTCTGCTAAGGTTCCAGTTAGATAAAAATCTTCCAGACAGTCTTCTTGACAAGTCTTTTGGGAAAGAAAGGACAAACATTGAGTATAGCAGCAGTCTCTGCCCATTAGCACTGCCACTGCTGGATTGCAGCAGCATTATCTATCTTTACACAAAAAAAAGCATAAGACTTCCAGATCCACGTTTTCAAGAAATCACCCAAACTAATTTACTTCAACTGCCTAAAAGTCTAAAGTCAATAAGTTGTTTTCAGAACTATTCCAGTTTGAAGTCGCCTATCTTCCACCAGCCTTTGTAATATCCCACTTCTTGTTTAAAATAAAAGTAGATGCTGTCAGTTTAAATGTCCCAGGATTTTTTCTGCTTTCTTGCCTTCTGCAGGACACACTCTCTCTCTGAGCATCCTTAATCCTACCAGCTGCCCACGCCATTGCTCTTCCCTCACTGCACTGAGAAAGGTCCAAAACCCCCATTCCACATTTCCTCCTCTATCCAGTTCATAGTAACTCGGTCCAGACTTCCAACCCATCTGTCATACCAGAAGCCTGACCCCCTTTTCCTTCCTCTGTGGGCTTATGTACACCTGAACCATCTCCTCACAGTGGCAAATCATTCCTTCCTTGCAGACTGAGGGACTAATCATTATGAGAGTTAACATTTTAGAATCACAAAGAGGATGGTGATGCATTTAAGATGAAAGGATTCATTCTAGGTAACTACTGACTGGTTTAGCTTCTGCAGGCATCAAGAGACCGCAAAGTTGATGCTGCAGATATTCTTCTACTCTTCCAGTCATCACCAAAGTGAATAAAACTTCACTCAGAGATGCCTGAAAGAACTCAATTGAAAATTGATCAGAGCTTCTCGAGTTGGTATACCAGGGACTTGTACAGAAATGCCACTCAAAGCAAACAACCATTTCAATCAGGCAGAAAAAGGAAAAAAACCCTCAAATGTCAAAACATTTCTGGTTCATACTGCTGTCAACTCAAGCCTGAATATAAAATAATAACATGGAAAACTTCCCTTCTAACAGTCATTGCTCAATAATTCTCTATGATTTAAAATCACATGTTTAATAATCACATGTGAGAATGAGCAATATCATACTACAAATATCAAATAAACATGAATTAACATTACACAAATGAACAATCAGTAATAATATCTTATTTAAATAAGCAGCTCAAAAACCTAGGACAAAAATACCTAACTATTCAATGGGAAAATTAACAAAGCATACACAAATACATTTAAAGTTTCTTGCTCTCACCTTTATTGTAGCTAATATATTAATCAAACAATGCAAAATAAATTGTGAAAAATTCTGCCTGAAACAACTGATAATCATCAGGATAGTATTTAAGGAAGTTAAATATAAAATAAGTAAATAAACCCCTCTACTACCTTCCTTCTCTTCTGCTGGCAATACCATCCTGAAGCTATCAAACTATCATATTTGAGAAAGCAAGGGCAAAAAATTGAAAAACATTTTTGACTGTTTATTTTGCTGATTTTTTTCTATCAAAGTATCTGCTACGCATCCCTCCTGGAGATAGGATATAACATAAACCTAAAAGCTGTACAGACACATCACTTTAGGGTGAAAGGATTTTCTCCCCTCTCTGAGACATCTTCCTTTTTGATGAAAACAGGAAAGAAGAGAAAGGTAACAGCACACCAAATGAAAACTTGTTTGTAACTCCAAATACACAGAGATTGCTGCTTGCAACTCAGTGTCCTAGGAAGCTCCCAGCAAAAGCTGACACTTGTGTGCCAGGGCTGTCTCAAGCTCCAGCTGGTGGAAAAAAGGGTGGATGCAGCTGTGCAGAACCCTGGAACCTCAGTTACCCCTTTGTCCTACACAACTCCAGCACCGGCAATACCCCAGCGCCCAGGCAGAGCTCTGTGTTCATGTTGGTAGCAACAGGATTCACAGCCTTGCCTGGTCCAGTTCCTGCTTTCTTCCCCAAGACACCAACATTTACATCAACAGTAAGTTCTACCTTCATGAGCACCTTCATGGGAGAAGCTTGGATGGATGTCCCAGAACACGTCTCCTCCTCACAGCTTTCCCAAAACAAAGTGTGATTTGTCACACTGAAAAACTTCACAATGAGTTAAGTAATAAGGATGGTTTTCCTGATTTTTTCTTTGATTATGTTAATATCACCTGTGGCTTTATGGTAAAAAAAAAAAAAACAAATACAGTATACTTTGCAAGCATTTTCCTTTTTGAAAAGTTCCAAGAAATTCAGGAATACAGAAGGGATTACAAATTTGTATCAGTATTTATCTGGGAGGAAAAAAAATAGCAATTCTTATAATGATATCTTCATGCTGCCTACTTAATTGATAAAGAAAATCTTTTAATCTTCAGTTTTATATAAAAATTGAGTACTAATTTACAGCATACACCTACTTCTGTGTATTTCTACATACACATTGCATAAATCCTTTGTTTTTAACCAGGTAGACCAAAAAATACAAACTAGAACATCATAAACTCAGAACAAAACATCATCCCAGATTTGACAACAGGTGGGAGTAACAGCATACCCATGTTTGTCTGGCTCTGCATATACAACAGCAAAATAACAATACACATTCTGAGGAAAATTCATCCCTGGTTGCTAAAAAAAGAATTATTCATATGACAATTTAATTTTGATAGATAAAAGAGATAGTTATTAGAGCTCTTCAGAAGCGTGTGTCTGAAGTGTTAAAGTCCATGAGAGATTAATGGGCAAAATACAGGCAGGGCAGCTGGGAGTTAATGGTAAATGAAGTACATAACACATCTGACAATTTTACCATTGCACATAGTGCAGATATACATATATACTCATTTACAATGCCCTCATGGATGAATTAAATTAAACCATTTTCTAACTCCTAAATTGGCCAATCATAAGAAGCTTGGCTGTCGGATATATTTTAAAGAAAGGCTCATTAAGCAATAGCCTCCATTTCTTTCTTTGCAAGACACTGTGAGACACAGTTAATGATTTGAAAAAGAATCTGTAGGCTGCAACTAACGATACATTTGGGTGAAAGTGTCTATTGTTTATTGAACTTGTTTATTTCCATTTGCGAGAGGTTTCATTGTCTTCTGCAAAAGATGTTTGCATTTCTTGATGGATATCCTTTCACCATATCCAATGACACTTATATGTCCCATGAAATATGCATACCTTTGAGTGTCCTAATCAAAGACTTGATAGTAAAATTGTTTTAATTTGATGATATACATTACAGGGCAATCTAGTGCTTCACTGCTTGGAAAGTACTTACAAGGAACAGATTCCTCTAAAGTTACTTTGTCTTTTGTAAACACATGGGATAACTGTGGGAAGCCTGTTAGATACCTAGTGGTTTTCAATATGTTGACTGCTTCAAGGCAGATTAACATACATCTTGAATATACATAATAACCAAGGAAGAGTTTTATGAGGAGGAGAAAAGCCTTGATTACGCTGGCATAAGCAGCCCAACTGCTACATGCATAACCACAACAGAAACCGTTTCCTACAGCTCCAGGTACAGATATCAAGGTGATCCTGAACTTGCACAGGTGGAGAGGGAAAGGTGAGGAGACCTGGAACAGAGCAAGTGATCAGATGAAGGGAAAGGGTTGCAATTCCTCTCCAAGTAGGATACAAAAGGTAAACTTTCCCTCTCATTTCCAAAGCCACTTGATCGTGGACACACCTGCTCCAAGGAAAGGCTTTTGTTTTAAGAAGCCACTAAATTTGCTGTATCTAAACACCATCACAATGCTCATTATATCTAACATCACATTTTCAGCAGTCTTCTTAACTGGGGGCCTAGCTGGCAAGTCAGCATTTAGTTCTGTCTCTCTGTTCTTCAAAGATATCTGATGAAATTAAGTCAGAATTCCTCAAAAAAATCAAGTTTTTATTACTCCTTCATTCCTTGATGTTGCCATTAGATGTCACATATATATGCATACATACACACACAGAAGTGCGTGTATAAATATATTTATCCGCATTCACTCATGCTAAATCTCACACCAATTTTGGTGTCAACATTTCAACCCAAAGACACCACAAATATTACTGCAGCACTGCTAACCTTTTTTCCTTAATGAAACCAGAACGAGTTAAAGCAACAATTTGAAAAACAACGAAGATGAGCCTAGAAGCCATTTGTTAAAAGCCAGCAATTTTTTTGATAAGTAGATTTCCTACCAGATTGCTATGAAAAGCTTTCTGCAAATAGATTTTTTTTTTAGAATACATATATCTATTATTATCATTAGCTCTCTCTTGCCAAAATATGTACTTTCAAATTTTCAAAGCTCTCCTCAGTTTGTGCTGCTTTAGAAAAATATGACTCTGTGAAGTTATTTACAGTATCAGATCAAATACATATATGCATACTAAGAAATCTGTTCCAAGTAGGCAGCTTTCTTTCCTGGGGATGAAATAACTGATGTAGAAGAAGCAGTGATACTGGTAGAGCCTCTTGTTTACTGAATAAACAGAGTTGAGTTAAAGGATGCCAACTCTGTCAAACCACAATGGGACACCCTAACTAGAAGGAAAAATTAGATGGAAGTCGAATGTTTACTTTCCATTTTTCTTCATTTTGTTATATGTCAGCTGGAAAAAAAATTCTGTCTGTAACACACGGCCTCATTACCAGTTAGAATTACCACCTTCTTTTTCACATTTTTTCCATATTATCACCCTTTCAGTTTCTGATAACTACTAAATATAGAGTTCTTCCACAAAACAGACAGGTCAGACCACTCACAACTTCAATAAATTGTAGGAGTATGGACTGAGCTCCTGGCAAAATTGTTGTTTGCCCTCCTATTAAGATTCTCATCTGATATAAATGATCCTGAACTTTATATCACAACTTTGATTGGATTTCAGCATACTTACATTCTGCTTCCTCTTGTGGGATGCTATTAACAATCATTACAAACAACTTCTCAAAAGGAACATAACATATCCTAATACTCTGGAGCACTATATCTGCATGTTGCAGGTACCTCTATTCTAAATTATCCTCCCACTCCACTATTACCTCACCTCCCACTCTCTGCAATAAAAACAAGATCTGCTTGATTTATAAAGGAAGTAAATACAACGTTTCTGTAGTTTATAATAGCATAAAATGGACTGAGCACCATTCAGTGATACATCTGCACAACTGCTTGATCTATAATTTAACCACATTGTATTATTTCAGCTTTACACTTTAATTGGCTTTGAAAGAAAGGTAGAGAAACTGTATTTTTTATGCAGCTTATGCAAGATGGAGTTCTGATATTTTCTAACACACAAAATGACATTTGAAATAGTGAACAAAAGTCCGTCTCAGAGGACACCAAATGACTGAAGATTCCTGTTGAGTCTGAAAAATGGCAATCTCATTCCCTTCTTTAGATTTGTATGAATAAATAAGGATCTCCATTCACCTTGTATAACTTGTTTTATTACAAGCATAGTAAAAAAATCAAAATATTACAAATTTCCCAGACCAGTTTTTTTCCCAAGACATCCAGGCCCTCACACACATTTACAGTTCTGCCAAGGTTTGGGGTTTTTTAATTTTAAAAAAGCTAACTAAAATTCAGTCCCTTAAAATAGATTTTCCAGCTTGATCAGTCCCCTTTTCTGTCCACAATGAAGCTACACAGTGGTTGGTGCATTAACCAGGTAGGGGTATGGGATGCCTACACAGAAAAGCAGGAGAAAGAAATGGAGAAGTGGGGGGAGGAAAGAAGAGAAAAATCATTGCTGTGATTTTAATGACAGTGCCAGCTTACAACCATGAGGAGATCACAGAATTAGTTCCCAGTAACTACTTCTTCATTGCCCTGCTTCACACAGCTGTTTAAAGCAAGTTTTGGTGAAAAAATATGTTTCCAAGGAAATTATCCACTGGAACTGGATGGTCAGCATCTGCTAGTCCTTCCCTCCTAGACTTAGAACCACAGCATAGACCTGTGGATGTCATCTTGACCAAGTCCTCACTCCAATCAGGCCAACTTTTGTGCTGCATCAGGTCACTTAGGGCCATGTTCAGTCAAGTGTTGAATGTCTCCAAAGAAGAACCAAAGAGAGACTGAGACTGTGCATCTGTAATGTAAGAGGATGCCTGGTGCAGGCCAACTGCAGATTAGCCATTGACACCAATCCTCCATTTTAATAGTTTTATTTATGCTCACTTATTTAAATGAATCCAACTTCTACTTCTTGTCACATTGCTGGAGAGCCAAGAGAGATGAAAATGATAAATTCACCACTTCAGCTCTCAGTAATGTAAGGATTTGGGGTTTCAGCAGAGAAGAAAAGAAAACAGCCATCTTTGAAGAACTGAAGTCCAATTATTTTAAGGGAAACAGAATGTTCTCACAGTCTTTTACATCACTTTGCCCTAATTAAAAAAAGGCAAACAAAGACAGTTCACATTCTTATTATGGAAAATGCCATAGCTTAACTGAAAAAGCAAGCTATAGGAGAAACAAATTATTATGGCCACTAAACACAGCCCAGTTTTGAAGCAAGCTGGACAGCTGCTTCTCTGAAAAACGACTCCATTATTTAAGCTGGATTTAAGCAGACACCTCTCACAAGTCTAAATAAATCTTAACCATGGGAATTTGAGGAAGCTGATGGGGTGGCTCCAGTGAGAGTAGAGGAAGGATGAAGAGTGGTGGATTGAGGTTGACTCTGCCTCATTCAATCCTATTTCCTTCCAGCTCCTGTCGGCAACAGCAAGTGAAAATGGAGCAGTGGTGACAGTGCCGCTCCAGCAACAAGAAAAAAGAATTTGGCACCTGAGACCAGAAAAGCCCCAGGTGCACCACTGATACTGATTACCTTTCTCCTACTGCAGCCTATAAGAGTTGTAAGAAAAAGGTTTGATTTATGCTGCTGTGTTTGTTGAAAACACTTTTGTTGACTTGAGCTTAACATATTTATAGCTTATTAAGTAAATTGGATCATTCTAACAAAGAACACGCCACTGGGACATATTCCAAGGAGAAAAAAAAATACATAAAAACAGATGCTTACAATCAATTTAGTTTGCTTTCAGAACTATATAGTAACTGCACAGTTTATAGCAGTCCCCTTTTATTGATTTATTTCATCTTAAAGAAAAATTTCAGGGAAACTAAAGCATCTCACATGTAGTTAGTGGGATAAACAGCTATTTCACCTGTACCTTAAGGTATCCTATCCTTAGCCCACATTGCTAGGGACTAAAAGAGATTATCACCTGACATCCTTGCCCTGACTTACATAGTAGAGTACAGCAGTCAATGCTGGTCAATGCTCAGACATTCAGCACAGGAAAACGACTTCAGTGGAGTCCAGAAATTTGTTCATTTTAATAATAAACAACCAGTATATTAAAATGGCACATTCCTTTATGAAACAGTCTCTGCAAATAAGCAATTTTTTTCTTACATAAAGAACAAAAAACCTGCACACTAGGGCAACTGATACACTTGTGGAATTTATTAAGTTAAGCATAAATGCTAAGACTAAATTAGCTTCTTTAATTTCCATAATGAAATTGTTTTTGTAAAGTTAAAAATACTGTAATGAGGCCAAAACGGTGTGCTTTCAGAGACTCCCATGGTGAAACAAATGAGATTTTAGCTTCTCTAATTGGGCATACTGCAGACTGAGTTTGATGCTGTCCTCAGCACAGGGTGTTTGTTATCCCTAACAAAAAGAGGTCTACAGCTGTCAGCATAATATCATATAGCCTCTCTGAAGCCAAGCCATCAGAAGGAAGGCTGGTGCTCTCTGACTGGGACCACCCAATGGGAGAGATCAAGTAGAGAACAGCTCTACTCTTCCCTGATTAAGAAGTTATTCGTAGAGGTAATTTGTTTACAGCTATCACAGAGAAGCTTTTGAAGCAAGGAATGAGTATTCCCAAAATCCACCAAGAGAATCTTATTTGATTAAATAATGAATATGGATATTCCCTTTCTCTTTCATTCCCACCTACCCCTTTCCCTTGCTTATTAGATCTCATTACCTGTCAATGCAGGCCTTCAGAGCTTGCCTGTTCCAGCAGGAAAAAGAAAAATGTTAGAGGAATTGTGTTGCATCTGTAGTGCCAGAATCTGCTGGTTTGATGACATGAGCAACACTGCAATGACACTTTTCAAGCCTTTAACAACTTAAGTCTCATTTTCAATAAATATCTTTTCTGGTTTTCCCCTGTACTAAAGTTCAAATGTAAAGAACTGGGAAAACACATAATCAACTTTAAAAAAATTCACCATCTTAATAATCTAGCAGTAGTAAAAACAAGCCACTTAGTTCTTACACAACTAAACCATGATTTAATATTTGAAGCAAGAATAATTCTATAGAGAAAAAAATAGTACTATTTAGGGCTGAAACAAAATGTGACTGTACATACCTTTAGATGCCTTATACCAGGATACTTGATTCTAATTAGTTACATGAAGAAAGACTTCTTTGTAAATGCACACTGATGGAGATTTCTACTCCTTTGCTTTAGACCTAAGGTTTCATTGCAAGATCAAACTGTTGAACCCATGCCAGAACATTTTACTGGACTAAAAATGTCAAGCCATAATTTCAAAGCGATTTCCTTACTATTTTAAATTTTCTCTAACGATTATATTAATTGTTTCACTGTAACATTTGGAATACTATTGTCTATTTATATCTAACCTTTTACTCCCTTCCTGATATCCTCCTCTAGTTTCACTTCTCGTGAATTCAGCTGTCAACCTGAACAAACAAAAAATGTGTTTTCTTTACAGAAAGGCTTTCAGAATCTTGATAGTTATCACATGTTCTACAATTCACCCCTCCGCTGACTCACAAAAAGATAGGGAATATAGGCTTTATAATGAGAGCAAAACACTTTGATGATAAATAAAAGTGAAAAATTAGTTTAACACAGGTTTTAAAAAAGCAGTATGAAAAAATGACAGCAGAGGAGAAACAATAGGCAAAATTTTAAACCATCAGAATTGATGCATTTTTGTGAATGGCTTTTGCCTCTTTGCTCATGTTTTGGTGAGTGCAAAAGAGCATAGCAAAACTGCACAGACAGAAGAAAAAATATGATTCTCTAGCAGCAAAGAGAACTTTCCTTGTATAAAGAATCCATTAAAAATATAGCTTAGCAGTTAAAATCTTAAAAATTCTTGTGAGATTGTGCTCTTCAACCTACTTCCAAAAGCCCTGTGTACTGCATTAATGCTTGTAAGGGAATGTAGAGAATAAGCAAAAGATAAGTGAATCATCAAGTTTTTTCTTTTTAATTTTAATTCTAACTTGATTCATTAAAACCTCCCCCCCCCCAAAAAAAAAACCCTCTACAGTACATGAATCAGATTCAAATAATGAGATATTTTAATTACTTTGAACTTGGAACTTTACTTTGGATCACAGAAACCTTCTTAGAGGATGCTCAGCAGACCAGCATGGGGTAAAAGCAAAATATCAGATTACTAGATGTTCAAAGAAAACCTATCTTGAGAACCTCCTAAAAAGACAAGAAAAATAAAGAATAGCAAAATTCTTACAGGTTTTTTTTTACAAAAAGACTGGGTATTCAAGTATTTTGAGTATTCAAGAAAGCCATCTTTGCGTCTACTATGATACAGTAGGTTAAATAAAAATTATATATATTATATATATACATATATATACATATATGCAAATTATATATTGCACACAGTTTATTGCTATATTTAATAAGTTATTCAAAGAATATCCTTTCAGGTTTTGAAAGAGCAGAGAAATTCTGAGCACTGTGCCCCTGTATACCTGCAACACACCATGAAATGTTATCAAGTTGTGTATCGGCATTAACTGAAACGAGGGTCATGATACAACCTAAGGAACAAATTTAAGATCAAAAAAACTAACAGCCTCCTGAAATAGGCACAAAACAGATTATAACTGGCAACTGGCTGTCAGTTTCCAGAAACATCACCACTAAATTATGATGTACTGAAAAAGTTTAAATATGCATTGTCTTAGCGTCAAAAATACCTACACAAAGGGTTTTTTTTCTAAACCGTGTATGTCTTACTATTTAATTTAGATCTAAAAAATGTACTGATTTATTTTGGTTAGCCCTATAAAAAATAGGATATCTGCTAAAAATCTTCCTGTTAATCTTGGACTGTAAAAGGGGAAAAGCTTTAAAGTGCAAAGTATCTTTGTCCCACTGTTTTCCTTTAACGTGTTGTTACTATGATGAGCAAATCACATTGTCCCATCAATCAGCACATCTGAGCAACATCAGTTCTGACACAAAGCAAATAATAAATCTCTCCCTGTAATGAGTTCTTCTTTCTAATAAATTCACCCATTATTTTAGTCTAGGAGACTAACTGTTATAAAACCTATAATATGAAGCACGGGCAAAACATACATACAAATACACACACAAACTTGGGGGTTAAACCACATTTCGGTATTCACATTATTTCACAAATAACATGTCACCTTTATTTAAGCTGATCAGAACAGCATTTCCTTCTATCAGCTGAAGCAGCTAATTTACTTTCATTGACCATCCAGCAGGATAATATACCACCTGCTTATTGTGATTCTCTCTGGCTAGACATTTAAGAAAAAAACCAAAACCAAACCTGCCTCTCTCTCCCATTCTGTAATTTAACTTTGTACAAATGTAATCTTAAATTCCTCAATTCTCTCGGGCATTTTGTGAGTAGAGATGCTGGGATTTTTACAGCACTGCATCTGTGCATGCACATTGTGATTAATACAAGAGAAATCCTTCAGGCATATTGCAATTGATGCAGCAAAGCTGAACTTATTTGAAGCACTGCAAAATTATCTATTTCTTCAACTGTTAATTTATTTCTTAGCCAGATAGGTATAGAAGATTAAGCACTTCTTTTTTCACTGCTGTATGAAAGTAGAAGATGCACATATGGTGGTAAAAGGGCAGAAAATAGTGTTATAATCAGTTCTAATATTTTTTAAAGAATTTGCTTTGCAGACCAGTTTAATATTTTAAACAACCTTATGTGCCTTAGAAAATCTAAGTCATATTGTGATAAGGAATCCTATCTAGTCAAGTTTTCATTGCTATTTTTGTCACCAGCTAATTTCTATTGGTCTGTAAACATTCACAACCCCAACAAATGCTAGTTCATACTTACTGATGAAAATCAGAAAAAGAAGCCAGAAACATGTTATGTTCAGTCTGCTACTTCATTTTGGGTTAAGAGACTACAGTTTTGACAGTAGGGCCATCTGCTGTTAACTTTCCTTCTCATCATAATACCAGTCCAGTCAAAAGCAATTAAGCGTGTTTTGCCATTATAATACGCAGATAATTATGATAAATTACAGTTTTCAAATCAGCCTCAAATTATGCATATGGTAACTATTTTCCTTGCAGTTACTGATGAAAAAAATATTCCCGCGTTTTCAAAATATTTCAGCTATTTTATTGATGATGTTATTTCTGTAATGAGATATCTACAAGAAAATTTCTTGGGCAGAGAGCCTGACAGCCATTAGAAATCTATTTATATCTCAGCAAGACATTTTGCCAAGTAGATAGAGTCATAACATTCTGCACTGCCATTACACAAAATACTCAAAAAATTGTCTATTTTGTTTACTTGTGTATCACAAAAACAAATTAAAAACATATGCAAACACACAGCTAAATAGCCAGAAGAATATTTTATGTTTTGTTACAATGTGGAATGATTCAAGAGTTTAATGTAGGCTAAAACATATGATAAAAATACCATTTTAAGGAACTGCACACTGCTGTTTTGTGCTGAGCTCTCTTTGTCATTGTTCAGGTGATCCCCAGGATTAGCCAGGCATACATAGGCAACAATTCCAAGTGCAGTCAATAAAAATTCATTCTCTACACCAACACTGGATTTATCTTGAGGGTTCTTTTTTTTTTGTATGGATGGGAGCATGCTGTCATACTTTCTCTGAAGTTTAGCTGAAAAATCACCACTGTTAATATTTTAACTTTTTTTATAATGTTTCCTCAGTATTTCTTTGCTAGTCAATGGACTTCCTGAGAAATAATCAGGCCCTACAATGCAACCACATGCTCTCCGTGACCAGACCAGCACTGAGTGATGATCCAGGACGCTTCATCCATCTAGTTCTTGCCAGGAATGTGAGACCTGCTATGAAAGATGGCTCATAAATCCTGGACACTAACAGCAACCTGAGCACCTGAGCCGTGGCAGGCCACAGAGGAATGATGAGGAAGAGAGGAAAGCAAAAGAAAAAATGACACAATAATGCCAGCGGCAGCAGAAGCAAATCTGAGCTCTGCTAAGCACACAGAGATGGGGTCTGCATGGCAATGGCCTAATCACCTTCTCATCATTATGGACACACAGTGCTCAAATACAAGTCAGAGAGATAAAAGTTACCAAAAGACATCAATTCAATTTCAAGTTCAAAAACATGCAGTCAAAGACATGAATGATATGAACTCATATTATAAATATTTTCCCACAAACAATTAATTCAAGCAACAATTCCATTCAGCAGCAACACAGAAGGAAAACCAGTGGTGAATATCTGCTCTACTGAAATGTCAGCT
Organism: Passer domesticus; assembly: GCF_036417665.1. Taxonomy (NCBI): domain Eukaryota; kingdom Metazoa; phylum Chordata; class Aves; order Passeriformes; family Passeridae; genus Passer; species Passer domesticus. Next base: position 43,856,566 of record NC_087478.1, on the reverse strand, counting down.
AGCTTGCACTTCAGCTGTGCTTGCAGTAACCATGTAGACTCAGAAAAAGGAGAGACCAACCAAACGACAGCAGAATACCCCCTATCTCTGCCTTCTGATTCTTAGGACTATGAGACAGAAAAGGATAAGATCTTTAACTAAGGGGAATGGAGCCTTTATATAATTCTGCTTGTACAAAAGCTGTGTGTTCTCTCTATATCCCTCTGGTAGCTGCTGTTAACAGCTGCCAGTGCATTACCATACTTTTTCTCTCCTTGGCAGGACAGGCAAATTGCTCCCCACAGATCAGATGCCAGTCAACATGGCAAAAGGAACTGTGTTGAGCATAATTTCTCTTCCCGTAACACTAAATTGTTTTCAAAATGTTTGTTTTCCATCAAACCACTGCTTGGGGCAAGCTTTTGTTTCTAGATTTTTCTTTTGAACATAACATTAAGTTTTACCAATTTCTATAATCAATTGAGAAAATGCAGTGGATGCTTTTATTTCAGAAGTGCTGCAAAATTTAACAAACCATTCAACTGAAAAAGCTCTTGTTAAAAAACTGTTGAAAACTTAATGTTTAGCTAATTTATGTTTTCAAGATTAGCTTTGCACAGTATCACAAAACTTAAATTTTATTACTCAATATAATTCTCTGCAAAGTTTTTCAGAAGAGGATATTTGGATTGCAAGGCTTCATGTCTAACACAAGATATTGCAATTTTGAGTTGGGAGGGCTGCATCCAATGGTGTGTAAATGTACAAACATATAAACAATGGTGTGTAAATGTACAAACATATAAAATATTATCCGTATCTTGGCTGCCGCTTCAAAATAAATTCCTTGCCCTTCATAAAAAAGTAATTTTCTAAATAAAACCAAGAACTGCACTCTCTACTTGACTAATCAACTTGAATTCATGCACAAGCCAGTGCACCCTCACTATTAATGCAGGTGGCTGCTTCGAAGCATGCAGAATGACAAAAGCATTCACTGAGTCTTTCTGGAAGCAGAAATGCTGATTTATATCTTCTTAAAAGTGTATGTCAAGAACCAGAAGAGATAAACAGAAATGCAAATCAAACTCAGCAGGAAAAGTATTCACTATAAGCAGAGAAGTTCTCAGCATAGATTTACCACAAATCTGCTCTCAAAACACAAACCTTATGATGAAATATAATTAGAACCATAGCTAGAATTAATAATGAGTTAAGAGAAACTGACTTAAAACAACAATCTAACAGACTTGGGGAGGCCATCTTAGTGAGGATATTTCTGTTTGGTTACAGTATTGTATGTGCATTTTCAGTACTGCATGAATATAATTAGCATGTCTGTATTCCAACCAAGAATCACTAATCCCCAGTCAAAGCTTATACAAGTCTGATGTCTCCAGTTTACAAACAAAATTTTTCTTGTCTATAATTTGATATTCCAGCTGTGGGCCAAAAGGATGTCAAGGTAGGAAGCATATCCACAAGTACTTACAAGTAGGCACCTAAGTAATTCCCCAGTGCAGATGCAGGTCCCAAGTCATACAAATCCAAGGAGAAAAGGTGAAAAAAACCCAAATCAAATGAAAATTCTTTCTCTACTGTCCTCTAAAACACATTTTAGAAGTGAGATTGTTTATTACTAAGCCAAGTGAGTTACATAAGAGAAGACCCTAAAAATATTATCCATCATTAGTGACTCCATGACCAGTTCTGTCAGCTAAGGCAGAGTGAAGATGTGCTCTCTAGAAAGCAATGTCTTGGTCCTCTGTGCCACTAAAACAGGAGTCTGGATCTTTGTGAATGCATCAAAGTCATATCTGGCCTTCAGCAACCAATTTGGAAAGTGAATATTTTTGCAAGTTCAAAAGCAGATAGGACATTTGAGTGAAACCACGTTTGGAATTAATCTCTTCTGAAATCTGAATAGTAAAATACAGAGAAAGTTAAAAACTTAAATTCTTTGTGGCTGAATTTGAGAGACACCACTCTTAACCATCTTCACCCACATCAACTGTATATTTAAATTTTGTCAAAGTGCTATTAATTTCATGGCATTTCAAATATTTTCCACAAAGACCTATTGTGATTTATAAAGATGTGGCTATGACAGCCTGGTCAGAGAGAGAGAAAGCTAGATAAGCTTTCCCATGGATCGGTCTGGGAACCTTTAGGGAGCCAGAGAGAAAGAATGATAATCAAATGGTAACAATCTGCAGGTGATGTTTATAACAAGTTGTTTTTCTCCTAAGTTCTTTACACCAAAGGGTGTCTTCTTAATCAGCCAATCATGTGAAATGTTTTCATTCAATGACCAATCAGGTCCTGTTGCACACCAAGGTATAAAGATGAGGATTTAATAAATGGGATGGCTTTTAGCCCTTAGCCTTCTGATCTGAGTCTGTGTAGTTTCTGACTCAATAGTGGCGTAAAGACCTACTAAAAGTTTTAGTATTTAGTAATGACTGAAAAATCCTGGTATTTTTCATTTTAAAAAAGAGCTTTCCAATTTTTTGCAACACAGAGGACGTCTGTATCAAATAATCTGTGGTACAACTCTCCACAAGTACTCAGAAGGAACTATTAGCATTTAATAACTATCTTTAAAAATCTCTTCTGTAACTGCTTCCTTTCTTTTTGTCCATTATCCCTCAAGAGTGGCTTCATCTGCCTGAAAAAACCCTTCTGCCAGAAACCTGGCAGCCAAGACCCCCACAGCACTTTGAGGGAAGTACAAAGCAGGTTGGAAAAACCTCTGGCACAACCTTTCAAAAAGATATCACATCAATCTCTTCAGGGCTGTCAAAGACAACAGCTAATGAGGCAGAGCAATGTCCAAGCACACCAAATGATGCCAGGTGGAAAAAAACTCTCTAAATTTACCTGCTTAGTTCATGTAAAATGGAGATAAACTCAACATCATGTAAATGCCACTGGACTTGCATTGCTATCATCCATTCTCACCCTCCACTGAACCAGTTATCTTCATTCACAGGCAGGCACAAAGACCTTGAAGCCCTCAGTAGCATTAACAGTGCAGTCAGCACCTCACAGGCAACAGGCTCCCCCCCTTTACAGATGGTCATCTGTGATCACCAGAGCTAAACCACACAAAGCATGCTTGCTGACTTGCACACTGGCACAAGACCTGTAGGTTTTGCCCTCAGAGCACTCCATGTGCCTGAAGTGCTTTGAGATAGAGTAGGAATCACCACATTCCCAGGAAAAATAACTGTAGCTGTGTTATTGTCCCAAATCTATCAACTAGGGGACTTACAGAAGCAAATTTACCTAGAAGTACAGAGTGTTTAGTATATCTCAGCATAGGCAACAACAAAAGTAAAGTCTCTACCTTTTTCTGTTTTCAAACCTGCCCAAGTAGCAAATGAAGGAAGAAGATCATCATCTTTGGATGTATAGACATACAATGCAGCATCTGAAATATCTTCAAAAATGCAGACACTTCCTGAGAATCCTTCTTCTGAAATAGAATTTCTGCTAGGAGAGGGTATCATCTTAACTTTCAGATGCCTGTTATCCAACATCAGAAAATTGTAAGTGTTTCAGCAATGCAGGAATGAGGAGTAATGGCTGACAGCACTGTCCTTTAATTCAGATTCAACATTAGCCCTGGCAGTGCCCACTTCCAGTACATGGTAATATATTAGCACAAAAGAAATAGAAATTCTTGGTATTCTTTTCACTATTTTATAATATTGAATCAGATTCCTGGCAAAAGAAGAAGTAGCAGTAAAAGTGGAAATATTCACCCAGAGTATCTGAAAAGTAAAAATAAATTTCAAGACACTTCATTCATGGTTTGAAAAAAAAATCTGCTGACATCTGGTATGGATCTGCTGGCTGAATTGCTTTGATTACTAATCTAAATCCAAGGGGTTTTTATTTATTAATTTACTCATTTATTTCATGGTTATAAAAATGTGTTTCATAATAAATATGGAGAGTGACAACACAACACTGATTAACAAATGTGATGTTCTCAATTTCTTTAACAGATTTCATTTTTTTAAAAGGAATTGTTTATCTGCAAGATTGTCAGTCCTAAATTTTATCCATGCTTTTGCTGTCACTACTTGGTTTTGGCTTTCTTTGGATATGCTAAATTTGTAGGTGTTGACAAAGTATTAAGAACTGCAAGAAGAAAGTGTCTGTGTAGAGCACTTCAGCACTTGTCAGGCCACACCTCAAATACTGTGCTCAGTTTTGGTCCCCACTATAAGAAAGAGAAACAGGCAGGCTGAAGAGGGACCACAGAAGGGCCACAAAGGTGATCAGATATCTGGGAAGCCTGCCATGAAGGGAAAGGCTGAAACAGGGTTTGTTCACCTTGAGAAAATAAGTCATAGGGGAGGTGTTATCACCACATTTCAGTATTTAAAGGGTGGCTACAAATAAGGGGGAGACCCCTTTTTATAAGGAATTATGTGTAATAGACAAGGAGTAACAGGAACAAGTTAGTCCTGAGGAGATTCCGGTTGGACACAGGAATAAAGTTTTTCACAATGAGAACAATCAGCCATTGGAATAATCTTGTCAGGGAAGTGGTGGATTCCTCAGTATGGGGTACATCTAAGATTCAGCTGGACAAGGTGCTGGACCATCTAGTTTTGAACCCAAATTCTCTATAAGCTCCTTTTAGACAATTGAATACAACAATTAGAGTTGTGTCTCAAACTTCCCCTTCAGTCTTCTATTCTCTGTACTTAATCAGTCCAGCCCTCAGCTCTTTTGCTTCCTTTCTAGCTTGGTGTTCTGCAAAGCTGCTAGCTAGCCAGACAGCCTTCACTTTGTAGTGTTGCATGCAGTTTTCCATCCTAACTGCAGAAATTTGCATTTGCTGAAGGCAAGGTTTCTCCAAGCCCATTTCTTTAAGCTGTTGAGAGCACTCTGAAGAGCAGCCTTGCACTCCGGCAACTCAACCACTTCCCTCCAAAAGAGCAACACTGAGCAAACTTACTGAGATTGCATGCAACAGAACTGTAATCAGGTTGTTACAAAGGGGATAAGTCCTGGCTCCGGTCCTTTCCAGTGCTGAGCTCTATGGAACTTCCAGCAACTGGTGATCAGCTGGATTTCACACTGACCCTGAGCCTTTAGGTCCAGCAGTCAAATTTGTTTTCCAACTACTTTAGTCTGCCTAATCAGCATCTCATCAGTTTACCCACCAAGGTGTTACTGAACTCTGAACTCCAGGGTTCTAATCTTGCTATCTACCTTCCTCACCACCACCTCACAGATGTGCAGCTGGAGCTACCAGTGACCTTCCTACACTTTACCAGGTCCTCTTTACTCATGAGCAGCAGATCAGCACCTTCTGTGACTGATGGGGCAGCACTTGCATTAAAACAGATCCTCAACACATCCCAAAAATCTCCTTGATGTCATGTGCCCCATTGTAGTAATTACATATCCTCTGAACAGAGAGAGACATAGTTCTCACAGGATTTTAGAAGCTGTGGGAAACTTCAAATAATTCAAACAATTATTATCTCTCTTTCTGTAACCACTGTTTATAGATATGGTTCTCCAGAGTGTGCTATTCATAGTTCACCAATAGTGTGAGAGAAGATTCCTAAAGGCCAATCAGGTCTTAGGTTCACCATTCTTGTATAAGAACTGTAGTTTTCTAATAATAAAGTGTCTTTTCATGTCTTCTGATGATGGAGCCTCTGTATCACCTTTGCCTGTCCCCGATACGCCTTCGGTGATACCACATCACATTACGCCCTCCAGCAGATGTTGACAGGTCAAAGTTGCTCACAAGAAGCAATGTTTTCAATCAAACTTCCTCCTGTCCTCTAAAGAAGGTTTCAGATAATTCCTTTCTTCTCCCACTCAGTCAGCAACATATGTTCACTGAGAGTCATTCATGTTGGACTCTCCTTTGATCTTGACCAGCTTATTACTCCTTCCAAAGCAAATCTGGATCTGTAAATTCAAGCCACCATTGGAGCAGAAGCCTCTCTTACATCTTAGCAGCTGGTACTTCCAAGAGAGTCTGAATGGTGTGAGCCATCCCATACCACATGTCTGTGCCCCTGAAGAGGTACCCAGGTGCTACCCAGACTTTGTATTCCTTGTTGCTTCCTATGAACTCTGTTTCTGTACAGGTAGGTGGGCCACCAGGGAAAGCATCAAAGGCTAGCTTATAATTCTGCCCTCACTCCTCTTCTTCTACTTGAATTTCAGTCTTCATTTCCTGAAATGAATACTCTTCAAAAAAATGAAGTTTCATTGAAAATGGTAATACCCTAACTGGGGCTCAAACTCTTCTCCATAGGTATACAAAAACACATGCATATGTAAGACAGCAGTTACCCCACCACCTTCCTTCAGGTTGCTCACTTTCCTTCACTCCTATAGTCAGAAAGAATACCTTGGACCATGTGAATCTAACCTATGTTGGTGCTACTTGAAGCTGTACATTACCTGGAAGTATAGCTAATTCTAAAATTCACACATTCTAAAATTTGATTCTAAAAAAAACTCACACAGCTTAATCACAGCTTTTTAGACAGATATTCAAACAAGATCATATGTGAAGCATTCTTCCCTGAGGATGATCCTCACATTAAAAGGACGTTAATTTATGTTTATATTTTTGAATAACAGATCAGCAAAAACCACAGAACTCCAAAGGTGTACAAGATCCATGACTGCTCTTGTGATGAACTACTGAAATTACAGGAAGACAAATATAGATGGTTTGATTATGAAATGAGATAAATATGTATATTATCCTTTTACCATAATTTTCAACAATGATTCTTTTTCTACTTCTTCATATCTCTGTGAAGAATTTTCTAGAAAAGCTGTTGTTAAAAACAAGTACAGTAACCTGCTGTGTACTGAGAATGAGCTACTTTTATGTCTGAAACTTCCCACTGCTCCTAAACAGATTTGTGACTCCAAGCAGACTCATCTATCTCATTAACAAGAAGTACTATTAGGGAAAAACAGAAACCTTTGAATTTAATTAAAATTCAAGTACATTTTGTCTGAATGCACATTTTTATTTATGTTTTTACATACAAAAGGAAGAGCATTTTAAAGTTCTATCTATGCCCTTGTTTACAGAGAAAGAATAATCAGCCAATATTTTGAGGGAATGATATTCAAATAGCAGGGGAAAAGGTACCAACTATTAAAATGTGTCAGCTCCTGGTTATACCTGATCTTTGCATGCCATGGTCTACTCCAAAAGTCACCCCATGGAAAAGGATGCATCTGCTACCACAACTTCAAAGTGATACTGAAATGTGTCATGCTGTAAATAAAAAGAGTTGAGATGCAGAGGCACATGAAAATTCACTGACAAATTTTAGAATGGTTTGGGTTGCAACCCAAACCCTTGAATCCCAACTCCTGTTAACACTATGTGACTAGTAGGATGTACCAATTTGAATGTCTTAATCATACAAATATTTTTAAGTAACCTCTCAATTTCACAGGACTACTTCACAGTTGGTTTCAATAACTGGCGATCTTTTTAGACTGTTTTCATAAAATGAAACACAAAACCTAGCCACTGTAGAATTTCTTTTCATTACATGTTCAATGGGTATTGCCAAACCTGTAATTCCATTTCAAAAGTAAAACTTCCAAAAACATAAATTACCCAGAAAATTAACTAGAGGAAAAGAGAAAAGTGTTGGGGAGAGAGAAGAGCAGAGGGAAACCTTACAGAGTCCTTTAATTACAGAAGACAAAGCAGAATAAATATAGGCCTAAACCAGATTAAGTTTCAACTGTTCTTTGTCTAAATTCCAAAATATTTCTACCAATACCACTAAATACCACTATAAGCACACTCATCTTATTCTTCTTCCCCACAAAGTACATAAGTAGAGGGATTATTGAGAGAGGTGCACAGGACTTAAACTGGTAATAAAATATTCTGCCCTCATGCTCATTGTTGTACATTTCTGTTTTTCACAATAACTGACAAACTGTCTTGGTTTGAAAAGACAGGAGCCTGTGAAGGAAGGCAAAAGCCTCCTGTGAAATGGAGAAGGTAAACCCCCTCCCTCCGAATTATCACAACTTCAGAATTAAAAAGGGCTCTCAGGCAAAGATATGGGAACGGGAATAACAGTTCTTTACTAGGAAGAAAAAAACTAAATAACAATGTAATTTAGTACAAGCAAAACAACCACTGGCAAAGTGAGAAAAAACCTGACACCCTGAGAAGTCAGGGTGCTGATAGCAGTCCAGCCAAATGGTGGCTGCTCCTCCTGGAGCTGCGATCTGTAGAAGGGTGTAGATCCCTTCCGAAAATGCAGTGAAGGAGCAGCTGGGCCTTGGTTCCTGATTCCTCTCGGAAATCCAGCGAAGAAGGCTGTCTGCGGTCTCAGAAATGCTTGTTTTATGGTGGCTGGGATGCTTGGCTCCTCCCTCTGGGCAGAGCATCTCTCAATGGGATGATGTAACTAATCTTACCAGCCACAGTGAGTAATTCAATAGCCCATCAGCAGGAGATTATCTTCCTGGCAGTGTCATTGTTCTTGAAAGAGATAAGAAAAACTGGCCAACCCCCAACAGATGGCAAAAAAAGAATACATGCCTATTTTACAGGCCAGGACACCATATAGCCCATTAGCAGGAGATTATCTTCCTGGCAGTGTCATTGTTCTTGAAAGAGATAAGAAAAACTGCCCAACCCCCAACAGATGGCAAAATAGAATACATGCCTACTTTACAAGCCAGGACACAAACACAATGAGATTCAAATAAATATCCACTGAATTACAGATGTTCTCGCCCTACAATAAAAAAAAATTAAAAAAAAAATTTAAAAGACAACCAAACTGAACCCAGCAATAACTATTTCAGTGCCATAAGGGACCCTCTACTTCAGAAGAAAACACATATGAGGAAGCCCATGCAGAGGGTAGGTCTAAGCCTGAGTCCTACATATTACACTTGAAGATGAGGAGACATCTGCCTTGCTCCTCTTTTGAATTCAATTTCTTCATATAATTTCTGTGTTATCCAACCTCCAATGGAGAGAAATTGCTAAGGAGACCCTGTGGTCATTCCTGCACGCCTGAGGTGGAGCAATTGGTGAATTCCAAGAGGCTCAGCTACCAAGTATACTCCAAGACAGCTTCTGGATGCACAGCTCCTGCAACCTGAGCACAGACACTGGACAGCACTAAAGGTGACCCTAACTGAGGCTGAGAGAAAATTTCTCCCTGACTCAGAGCTTCATCCTTAGCAACCAGAACAATAAAACTAATTTCATCTGAGCAAATTGCTACTATGACACAAATGGGAAAGAAAGACAGGGTGATATGACCAGCCCCATGTCTAATGACTGCTTCTGAACTAGATGACATACAGATAATGGACTCACCCAGCCTCTCTCTGGAAGCACACACTGCCCAGTCAAAAGCACTGCATCAATTTATCCAACGCATGCAAAGTGACTTCACTGCTAACAACAAGCTCCTGGACTGCAGTCACACTGTGGCTTGAGAATGGTCATATCCTAAAGTCAGACCAACAAGGTCCCAGTGGTAGTACAGAATTGAGTGTTAAAGAGATCAGTACCCAGCCCAGAGGCCATACTCCAAGGGCCCAAGATGAAAAGGGCTGGAAGCCCAGTCTCAAAGCAGGTTACAACCCAGCCAGGAAAAGCAGCAGCAGTGATGTCCCTGTAATTTATCAGGGTCCTACACCTTTGAGATCCAGCATTCCAGATCAGGCTCTGTCAAGATAGCAGGCCCAGCATAAATTATGAAACCCTCAAAAACCATCCAATCAACTTTTTTTCCTTTTCTTAGATCAAGAGGCCATCTAAACCAGCAGAAAAAAAGATCATACTTGGAGAGGGAATTTAAGAAATAAGGCAAGTATAGAACAGTCATTCCCAAGTCTTACTTTCTGGCTTCCAGTGAAGACCATTACTTCCTTTTCACTGTAGGTAGTCTTTCCATTAAATTCTACCCCAACAGAGTGAACTGGAAGCTATAAATACCAAAGCAAAGCCACAGTCACCGTCTACCATTTCAATGGCTAAAACCAGTTCATTTGATAGGAGTAGCAGCCTTCTAGCTCCTAAGGTACAATACTGACCCTCCTTTGTGCTGGCAACACCAATTCAGTACCACACTGCCATGAGCCATTGATTTGACAACTCTTTAACTTTCACATATTTGACAGAGGCTGATATTAACCTGTTAATACAGGATAACAGTATTCCAGTCAGGTCACCTTATTTGTGAGAGTTCATGAGTCTTTTTTTCTAATTAAGAATACTGGCTTTAAAGTTTTTCTCATAAACCCAAGTATTGCATGCCAAGGAAAATACTATTCATTTTCAGAAGAAGCAGGATCCTGCAGAAAAGAAAAAAAAAAGAAAAAAACCAACCAAACTGGACCAAAACCCAATTTACAGCACACACAAATGAACACAACAAAAAAAACCTACCCCACATACAACCACCTAAAAATTTGTACAGTTTAATTAACTTGGGAAGAAGAGAGAAAAAAAACTGAAAAGGACCAAACTTCATGGGAACTTGTTCCCTCAAGTCAGGGTCCCAGAAGCTTGTCAAACTTTTGCTTGTGAACTTCAGAATTTAGAAACTTTGGGAGTTTCCCACTGCGGCAAAAGGTAGAGCTTTAAAAAACTACAAGATTTTAATTAGACTTTAAGAGCCTTTTCCCAGCTCTACCTACTAGGATATGTTCAAAGAAGTTGTATTTGAACGGGTAAACAGCATTTTGGAGAAGGAGCATTAACTTTCAACACTTTTCTTCTACAATCTGACAAAATCAGGTAAGCTGGAATACCTGATTTACCTACGTATCTCTGAAATACACCACAACATTTTGATGAAAACAGTTTTGTGCTTGTATCTTTGATCCATGATCAAAGTCAGCACCCCAGATGAATCTGAACCAAGTATCCAGGTATTTCAAATGCTGAATGACAGACCAACTGAGGATTAAAGGTCAGGCCAATAGCTTGAAATGTAGTAAAACCAGACAATGCTGAAGTACACTTAGATCTTCAAGCAAATAGCCTTCAGGCTTGCTATGAGTTTACTCAAAGCAAGACAGCATGATCTATTCAAGTTGTGCTCCAGGCTGGATGCTGTAAGACAGGGTTGTGCTCACGATTATGGTATCAATTTGCTGCATGATCTATTCTTTTGGATTCATCTGTATCTCACTACTGACAGAGCAGATTTATTCTGCAGCTTTACATGACTATCATGGGACTAATTCCCTATGGGATCTATATCATTCTATTTTGGACTTTGTCCAAAATGCTTTCACCTGCTGATTTTTTATATAGCTGGAAACAAACCTGAGGCTTTCTCAACAATTGTGGTTCCTCAGGGCCCATATAGGAAATTGTTACTGCTCACATAATAAATTCCCTGAGTACAGGATATCAATAAAGCCACAAATGCTCTTTCCAATGATTTATTTAGCTGCTGACTTCAAGTTTCCCTTCTATGTAACAGCTTTTCTGTTGTTTAATCAGAGATAAACAAGTTTCTGAAAGGTTCTTCCAGCCTTTGGCTTATCAGATAGTTAAAGCACTAAAAATAGTCCATTAAGGGTCATTCATGGTTTTACTCAACAGGTTTTAAATGAGATTTCAAAACACCACAGCCTTTATTACAGGTATGTTGGAGCAACTAAATATAAGCAGTAACTTGGCCAACATGCCCAGACCCTCTCTTTTACAAATGCTTTTTGTGTTAATTCCTGCCTGCACTAACCCATCTGCAACAAACCTCATTCAGCTATATATATTAACCAATATTCCTCAGTACAATATTTAACAGTAAACAGAAAATAATTAACAGTACTTCTACTCCTACTATCCCTTTGACACTGTAGTAGGACTGGACTGATACTGCACAGATACTACTTCAAAATATAAGCATATTAACAAAAATAGCCCAGATACACACACACACACACACAGGCAAAAAAAAAAAGATTTTTGTGACAATCCCATCTTGAGAAACTAAGCTTTTTCAAGTTTCCAAAGGGGATGGTGTTCACACCACTGAAGCTAAGGTGCTTACATAGGCAGCTGGCATCCTGTGGCTCCTCAATACTCAACAGAGAAAGAAAGGCTTTTCCAGGAGCAAATTCAGAGCAGAGACCCAGTATAAGCACTTTGTAGAAACAATTTCTCCTACAAGTGAAGAAAATATAGAAGAAGCACAAGAGAATCTGACTGAGGCTTAGTTCACACTAGAACATAGAGAAACAATAAAAATCCTCATTATATCACACTGTCTCTTCAGGCTGGCAGAGTTCAATGAATCAGAATTCCAGTATGACTGGATTACTGACTTCTCATATTGTTTGAGGAGTCCTGGTCTCAGCAATTCTGAATGATGAGGAAATAGATTTCATGGATATTTTGATGAGAAGAGTAACAGAGGTCATACCATCCCAGCGTAGAAACAATAATGTTTATCTAGTGTTTGGCTTCTGCATTTATACAATTTAATTAACCTCATGGCAACACCAGCATGATCTGTGGCAGAATATAAGATGTCTTACTGATTTCAGTTTTGTTGTGAAGTTTCAAAGCAGTGATTTGCAAAGTTGAACAGCAAGAGTGCTATCATATTCTATGAGATTTCTGAACAATCCAAAGTCATACTGTGAATTACCTTCAATATTCAAACTACTGTTCAACTATATCATTTGTTATTATGCCAGTGCAAGTGATATCTTTTAATGTTACCAACATATAGATCAGCATTGTGAAAAGGAAACAATGTAGGTTTATGTCATCCAAGAGTCAAGGGTGTCAAGGACTCAAGGATTCATGGTTGCCCATCACCTGGGTAGCTAATCATCTTATTCACGGTCCTGTATTTGTTTAGAGAGCAGACATCTTCAAGATAAACGACTTAGGTCCTTGACTTCATTTTATGTAAATCATTAGATCATAAGTATGAATTATGCATTTTTCAGAAGACATGCTTTTATTACAGTTTGCACTATGAAGAGCAACTGTAACACAATTCACCTTGAGAACACCTGAAAGTGAGTCAGAGCATATGGCAAGTAATTCACTGTAAGTGGAAGATAGAATGGAGATGTTCCTGCAGAATGAAGATCACATCTCCAGACCTCTAGAAAGTCAGACCTTTCTCAAACAAAAGACTTTATGATTTTCTGGTATTATTTAAAAAGTATAACACCTTCTAGATGAGTTACATTATTCAGGAATTTTTAACAACAACAACCTATCTTACTCCTTGCCTTTTATTCTTAAAGGGAAAAAAAAAGTCAACTCTTTCAATTAGAACAAACAGGAATATAAGCTTTGACACTATAAGATTTTTTCAGTTAAGCCAGTTGATATGCTTTTGCTTAATCCTGGGCCAAAACACTTCTGCGCCCAGCTATAACACACATAAGATTCAGCTGGGTTGCAGACCATGCAAGAATCCATAATCCTCACTATGGCAATTAACATCTCCAGACACTGGTCACAGCCAGAATGGCTTCATGAAGGGAAAGTCTTGCCTATCAAACCTGATTTCCTTTTATGACAAGGTAACCCACCTAGCTGATCTGGGAAAGCCAGCAAATGTAATTTCTTTGGACTTCAGCAAAGCTTTGATACTGTCTATCACAGTATCCTTCTGGACAAGATGCCCAGCTTACAGCTGGATAACCACATCATGACATGGGTGAGCAACTGGCTCACAGGTTGGGCACAGTTATAGTGAATGGGGTAACATCAGACTTGACAAACTATGAACTATAAACTGCACCAAACTTTCACAAAGCAGCAATCTTCCAAACATTTTCCTGCAAACATGTGCAGTTTCTCCCTTGAGTAGGTGTAGCCATGATATTTTATGAAAAATCCTGTGCTAGGATTTTTTCTCCTATTTTAGCTGAGAAGCCTCAGAAAAGAAATGTAATGTGGTCTGGACATTGTTTACCAACAGGTGCATCTGTGATTGGTCCATCTGAGTTGTTTCTTTCTACTTAATAACCAACCAAAGATGCAGCTGTGTCAGACTCTGAGCATCACTAGCTTTTGTTATTCATTCCTCTCCTGTCCTTTGTAACCTTCTGATGGATCCTTTCTCTCTATTCTTTTTAGTATAGTTTTACTGTAGTGTTTTTAATATAATAAATATCATAATATAATAAATCAGCCTTCTGATACATGGAGTCAAGATTCTCATCTCTTCACTCGTCCTGGCACCCTCGAACACCACCATAAGTAGGGATGCCTGTCTGATACACCCAAGAGGTTAAATGAAGAATTCTGTGTACATTATCATCACTCTGGTGGTAAGCTACATTCAACTCCTAATCAGTACTACTTGTTTTGCTAGTTTTAATATAAGAACCTTGATACAGTGTACTGTTTTATGTCATATTGTAATCTACTTGGAGTTCTTTAGTTCTATGCTTTGTAATAAGTCATTCTGATTAAGATCTTTCATCTGTTATCTCTTGTCTGTTTAATATTCACTTTTATAAATAGATCTGGTTTGCCATCGTTAGAACTTGCAGAGTGATTCCTTCATTTTAAAGTGTGATCAAGTTCTGAGGCTAAAGCAGGGCCTCCACTCATCCCATGACAGCTGGCCAATGAGATCAGATACGCAATCTGCCTAATACCATATGTCGGATACAGATAGTAATGTGTTATGCCTCATTTCTTGTTTTAATTTTGTCTGTGGACTTGTAAGGCTGAACTTTTCTATGAGTGAAGTGATTGCAAACATTTGCCTTAACCTTTCCCCTGCCCTCCTGCCCCCGAGGCGTTCTCTAATGCTTGCTATGGAAGAGCAACTGATGACTAACATTTTTTAAATGAAAGGGTAAAAAAATGGTAAATGCAAACACAGAAGTGCTACAGTGTTGTTATCTCGCTGCAAAGGTTTCATACCTTCTTGGAGATATCTCATGGGCAGCTCCTCACAGCACTGACTCCTTCTTCTCAGCACAGGCAACAAACTCCATCTCTCCTCTCAACCAGCCAACCTGCTCTTTTATAATACCCCTCTTAATTGAATCCAGCTGTGGCCTATTAAGGGCAGGCTTGTTCTTAATGCTTGATAATTAGCACAGCTGTAACTCTTTAGGGGCCAGATTACCTTCACCGCTTGTCTCTATTCTCCTACCTTTTATCTAACCACACTAAGTGGCCTGGAACAATTTCAGAAGGGAAATGGAATGCAGGGCACAAAAATTTCTCTGATGTATTATAGAAGTTTCTTCAGTTCAACCAAAGAATAATCAGAACATTATAAAGTCTTTTTGGATTAATTTTCAGTCTACGTCTGGTCATCTCTGACAGGATTTCAGTCAATAGGAGGAACAGTTTCAGGAACAGAAGAACAAGTAAAGGACCTTAACTAACTGTCCTTTGAATAGCTAAACTAATTAGCCTGGTGTCTCCCATGTCCCTCAAACCCCAGTTTTCCTTCATATTCCTGACATCTGTCACTGTAACAGCCCATATCCACCCAACATGCCCAGAGCCACACCCAGACCATTTCTTGTTTCAAACTAAGCCACTTGATATGCATCTGCTCAATTCTTGCCCAAAATACTCCTGCCTGCAGCACCACATACTCAAGTTTAATCCTGGGCTCCTCAGCACAGGACTCTTGCTCCCTTTTCCCCCAGAGATGCATTGGGTGGCTTCTAACAACATATACTGAAAACAAAGGTCATAAGAGCAGAAGTCTCCCTTCTTTGTCACACTGGGGGCATAAACATGGCTTTCCACTCCACGTCAACACCAATTTTCATGCAATCTCTAAAACCTCAACATTTTTAAGATTTTGCTTTAAAATTGGCAAAAACATGCATTAGCTATTAGAGCACAGATAGAGATGGAGTAATGGCATATGCCTCATTTCCTTAGGTAGGCAGGCAACAGATTAGTAAAAAGGATGCATTTTTCAGAAAATGTTTATGCCACTCTGTGTGCCATCTAAAATTTTTGAATCTGTAACTTATCACCTAATGCACAGCCATTTGAAAATGGCAAACCAAGGAAGAATGCTAATATAAAAATTACTCAAAAAGATTTTTGAGGCATAGTGATACACATCCCAACATTATGCAGTTAATTTAAATAAATAAATAAAATCTGTAATATTTAGCTAGATAACAGCAATAAAATTACTAGTGATATGCTTTGCTGCCTTGACAGTAAATCAGCATAAAAGATTTTTTTAAATGTTTCCTGTCATGTAAATGAGCTAAAATGCTGCTTCCTGAATAATAAATATTTGTACTGTGCTGTGTTACAGCAAGTCCCTATAAACAAAATATGTAGGTAACAATAGAGATAATGGAAAAGCTGACACCTCAAGCACTTTTTTTATGTTGCATTGTTTTCTGAAAGACTAGAGTAAAGCACTGTATGACACACTGCAGAGAAGTCCAAGGAAAGAACTCGGCATTTAAATTTCCCAAATGAATGACGCTTTTGACATTTCCCTTAAGAAAGTTCATGATGTACGGTACTTTTTGTTCTGCATTCCGCTAGGAAAAAATGATCAGAATAATGATGGTAATTGGTAAACAAATGAGTGAGAAATCCCAGAAGCAATCTCACATTAAAAGGCCACACCACATATTACTGAGGAATACTGCTCTACAATATTTTTGGTTGACTCATAGATGGATTTTTTTTGCTCTGGGTTGTTTGGGTTGTTTCTTTCTTCCTTCAAATAAAACTTTCCAGAAAGCAAGACAACATATTAAGAAGGTCTGAAGAGGTCATACAATCCCTGGTAAGACCAATCACTTCTGCTACAGACAGCCACACAGCTTCTCTAACTGAGGCTTCCAGCAGCAGAGATCTCCACAACATTCCCCAGCCGTTAGATGAGGCCACCTACCTCAGTCACTTTCAAAAAAATAATTTACTAACATCTAACCTGAATCTCTCTCAATGCAAATTAACTTTTCTCTTCTGCTCTCCGAAGGCCTTGTAACTGCTCTTTCTTCCCTCTACTCTTCTTACTTTCTTGATTCCATTGTTTATCCCACTTTTCTTTAAATTCAGTGCCCCAAACAGGACATAGAAGTTCTGACAAGATCCTATTATAGATATCATATTGTTATTTGCATTATACATATTTTTAATATATTTATTATAAATAAATATTGATATTTATAAATTATCTTTAAACAGCAGAACAGTGTGGGTTCATGTTTAGGGTAACTGTATCCAATACAGTTACCATAAGCTATTCGTCAGTATTTTCTAAGCAAGGTTCCTTCACCTTGTAATTGTGCAGCTAATTGCTCCAAAGGGTAGCACACTGCAAAAGTCCTTACTAAATTTCTCCCAACTTTTTGTAGACTGTTGCTCCAGCACATTTATCTTCCTGTCCTCCAAACTTCTTGCTGTTTCCTCCTCATGGCCACCTGCCAAGTAAAGAAGTATGCTGAGCAGTCCCAAACTAAACCCTCCAGACACACAATAGCAGATGCCTCACAATTCCTAACTACTGGTTGATTCAGTTTGCAGCTGTTTCATCTACCATGCTTTTTTTTTTTTTTTTTTGTGCTTAAAAGTGCAGCATGCAAAAAAAAAGTCCAGGTGTTAAAGGCAAGTTGCATCTCATCTATAGTCTCTCTGACTCTAAAAGGCCTGCCACTTCTATAAAATTAAATTAGACTAGTTTTAAAAGAGTTGCCCTCAGTCAAGATGCCTTGTATGGGTTGATTTTATTTAATTTTATCAAAGATTGTAAGCTCCAGCACTTTACTTGAACTTCAGTTAAGTAAATTGTCTGCAACTCCCTGATCCTCCTCTTCCATTCTCTTACTTTTTCCATCTTTCTGAAAATTCACCATCTTCACTGAAAACTCTGTCAATGTTTTCTTCAACAGGAATATTTTATCCATTTCTCTAAATGGGATAACATTCATCAGGATCAGCCAATAAAACAGTAATCTCTTTCTTCCTCCTTCTACACCTACTCATTGACAGTAATCATGCTAGCTACGTGAGAAGATCACCATTAATTCCCTTTTCCACCTATAATGATTATCCATACATTTCCACGCTCAAATTAAGTGGCAGTCTGGACCTCAGAGCATGTACAACCTTGACAGACTAATGTCACTCCTGTTAATAAGGCAACATAAATATTCAAGCCCCTGAATCACTTTACCAGATTTTTTAATAGCGTGTAACTTTGACAGTTCTTCCTCTTTATTTCTTGCATATCTTGTATGGCATTTAGAAATTTAAGATGGGCAACTGACTGCTGCTTTTTTCTCTTCTCTCCCACATTAGCCCAGCAATCATGAGGTAGATATCAATATGTCCTGATGTTCCCAAAGATACATATTTCAATGCCATTATGCCATTTTTTTACAACACTACTCTGACTGCCATATTGAGTTCCCAGAAGAGATAAAAGCCACATTCCCATCCCAACAACGACTAACTCAAAGCATCCTAACCAGCATCATTCTGGCTTATCTACCAAGCTAAATTTTAATAAGAACCCCAGAAACCAAAAGACCAACTGGAAAATGCAAAAGTAAATCTTGGATGTAACAGCAGCAGTGTCTCCTGACCCAAGCTGGATCTTCCTCTGATAAAACCAAAGCAGTTTTTCATCTCCAAGAAAGGAGACACACAAACTATTTGTGACACTTTTACCCTGTCCTTCCTCCCTGACATAAAAGAATTCCACTTTTCTTTTCAGGCTCCCAGGCAAAAAACTACATGTGGTGTGCAGTCTCAAATGTAAGCAACTAGAAATATTTTTCATTGAAATTGGAACGGATCAGCAGTTGTCACTTTGCAAAGAGTATTGAGACCTCCAAAACTGAAAACATCATTCAAAAGTAAATCTCTCTCAAGAATATATTCAATTGTATTTGGATTTAAATTCTTACGAAAGTATGTTAGAAAAACTAAACAATTAGTCTTCAATTCTTGTTGTCAAAAAAACATAAAAGGAAAGAAAATTAGAGCTTGTTGTTTTGTTGTTTGGGGTTTTGTTTTTAAACCTTGACACTTTCAAGAAGCCATATCTGAAGAAATCCTGCTCAAACAACCTTAAATCTGTTTAAAAAAAAAAAAAAGAAAAAAAATCCAAGAGGAATAAAAAAGCAACACAGCCCTAGACTTTATCTCTGCTATTAAACTTTTAGAAACATGTAGAACTTATTGAGGCTGTAGTTAATTATGACTTTGTGAATTTTTTTTCACCTACATTACTTTGCACACTACACTTACTAAATAATTACAGCAAATTTCCCAAGGTCAGAAACCAATGTCTATAAACACCTCTCGCTGTTTACAGTCTCTTGTCACTGTATCTCAAAAACCTTTCTTTAACAGGAAAAAGCACATGTACTCTTTACAAGCATCCATAAACCCCACACCAACTAGACAGAGTACACATATGGATGTGTACACACAGAAATCCACACCTCATTTTCTTAATAATGAACTGAATCATTGGGAATTCATAGCAAAGGCTATTGTTCTCTCCTGTAGGCTATTGGGTACCTGTGGTGTGTACCCAAGCTCATTTTTTTGTAAGTCTGTACTAGATCAAGGTTGAGCCTGGTGAGTAGGAAAAAAGCCTCTGCACTAATTGCAGTATCCAGTCTCAGGGTTTCACAAGCCTGTAACTCTGCACATGGCATAAGTTTACCTTACACCTTCATCTCAATTTCCAGAGGTGCTGTACTGAAAAAAAATTGGCTTCAGTGGAATTTGGGGTGGCAAGTATACGCAGCAGTGTTAAAACTAGGATCTTCAGGAGCCATATTAGAACAACCAGTAATGGGAGGGTTTAAATTTGTGAACTGGTGGGCACAGGAAATTTTACAGAAAACCAAATTTCTTATTGTTTTTCCCCCTCCCCAATAATACATATTAAATCAAGTTTATCTATAAAGATACTGCTTCTTTGGGAAGGGAGGAAGGGTTCCTCCCTTCCCTTTAATGCAACATTAAAACTGTAATACTGTAATTTAGAAAAAAGCCATGAGAGATTATATGATGGATAACAAAAAAGGCAATGGCAAAAACCATTAGGAATTACTAATTACTACTTACCTTCAAGAGAACAGGATATGGAAATTTCCTGTTTGTTTGAAGTAGCACTATCCTTTTCTTTCACCATGTTCTTTTCCCTGATTGCTTCACCCAATAAGATGTACCTGTCATCTCAATCATGAGACCAGCCAAAACTTAGCCCCATAGGTGGGAAGCAACCTGAACTGATTAATTTGTTTATCAACATGTGGAAAGCCACTGGATTGCCTCTAGCCCACCTCTAGTAATTAATTATACAAACATGCCCCACAGAAATCTTCCAAGGGGATTCTAACACCCACGCCCTCACAATCCATTCTCAAATGCTGTTATGTTAACTCCACCAAATACACAAAACTTCATTGAAACTGTTAATGCAAAATGCAATTGCTAATAAAAAACATTAGTTCACTGTTAATGTTCACTTCCATTCCCTGAATCTCAAAGTCAGGCAAACGAGAAGCACTTTCCAGATTTCTACCCTTTCAGAATTTCTCTTTTGTCACTGTCTTAGTATTGCTTCAATGCATCTCCTGTATATGGGGTTTTGTTTGGTTGTTTTTTTATAAAAGATGTTTGGCAAAGTCCAATATCACTCACAATATACCAAAAGCATAAATATTAGAAACAAAAAATTAAATTATACGAAATACACTATAATATCAGCAAGGCTCTTTCTTCTTACTATGTAGAGCCTTTTATTAAAATCTAATACTAACACCAGATTAATGTGACAGCCTTGAGTATACAAACCAAGTTACAAAGGAAATAAGCTTTTATTACTTTTCCAAAGATACAACCAGTTTAAAAGTAAGAGAGAGATGATGAAAATCGCTCAGAGCGAGGGGGGAAAAAAATCAAACCAAAAAATCAGTGGTTTTGGAAAAAAAATTCAAATAGTTGAGAAGTTAATTGGATTTCCAGGCTTACATTTAATACAACAATCCTCCTTACACAAAGTCTTTACTTAGGCTGTGTATTTCCCCATGTACAAGCCAAGTACAAGAGGATTTAAATAAAACTTTAACATTTGAGACATTTTAGTTCTTATGATGGAGTTAAGCACTAGTACACAATACCAATACAGGCAATGACCAGGGCCAGTAACAAAAAATAGAACTGGATTAGTCAGATGCCAAAACCATGCATAACAACACACCTCAAAATAGGTTTTGTCCTGCTGGAATTCTCCAGCAAAGTGCTATGACTTCAAGTGCAGTAGTTGCAGAGCTCGAGCTGGAATCATCCCTCTCAAAACTCAGACATTGAAGTGAGTCACTCTTTATCATTCACATAAATGGTAGCAAGTTTTAGTGCCATTAGTTGAACATTAAACTTTTTCTAAGCCATTGAACAGATGTTCCAGCCTTTAAACTAGCATGACTTTTTTTCCTAGTTGCCTCTGAACCAGAAACCTGTTGTTCTGGCAACTCTGCACAGGACTTAAACTTCATCCCAAACTTTTCTGATCTCCTTCCACCTCTGCAATTCATTTTGCCAACTTCCTCAGAGAGGGCAGCAGCAGTTCCCACCTGTGCTGCTAACAGAGTGAGGTTTCACACGGGGGTGGAGAGACAAGGCTACACAAGTGATGGCAGCAGGGCACAGGAGGGACATTTTTCACAGGTGTGTCTGAGCACCAGGAAAGCACAGTGGTGGGACGGGATGGAGCACTGAGCAGGAAAGGAGCTGGACACAGCCACAGTATCCTGTTTACATTTCAGAAATTCACTGTCCTAGTTTAAGAACATACCTTCAGAATGAGCTGTAATTAAGCCTTTTCTCTCCTTTATTCCTCCTTGTCCTTAAAGGCCACTTACTGCATACCTTTCTGCCCCATTGGAGTCCCACGAGACTGGGAATGAAAGCAGCAGAGTTCTGTATTTTCAGAAGACATAACTGCAAATGGCTTCCAGCTGAAATATCAGAAATCTTTTCAAGTAAAGTGACTTGATATGACTCATTTGCTAATGTCATAAGCCTGTGGCACAAAACATAGTTTTGTCTAACTGCTTATTAAATAGAGTCAATTTTTATATTACCATCTTTTTGTTTTCCTTCTACATCCCAAATAATCTAATTTCTCAACAATTAAGCAGTTTGCTTTAATATACTCCTGCTAATTTAAACAGAAAACAATAGAAGTAAAAGGGTATAATCTTTATTAGGTCAGTGATAGTTTCAATAGGTTGCAGTAAATTAAAATTTTCATGATATGCAATTAAGCAACTTTATTAAGATAATTGCCATTTTCCTCAGTCTTTTGTCTTAGTATATGTCAATAATTATATTGAGATATACACTCATTCATGCACATACATATGATTTCCACATTATTTGCAGGTGAGAATCAGTAATGTGCTTCTGAAAGCCAGTTAAGAAACCACACCTAAAAAATAACTTTCCATCCTGGACAATGTGTGTGTAAGAATCACCCTCTGGCTGTGTAAGTAAAACACATGGGAGCATATATGTACTTAATTTTCCTAATAAATAAAATCCTATTTGTTTTCCAGCTACAGATCCTGGACATGATTCAGAATCTGAAATGCCACACCACAGTACAATGCTGCTCCCATACCTGATAAAATACTAGTCTGCTCTAAAACTTCATGTTTCCAACTTTGTAGAAGAGGGAGTTATGTTATGAAACTAGTAAAAAAAAGTCCAAAAATGTTATGATTGTCTATTTTGCAGAAGGGAAGCAATTTTCAGCCAAGTAATTGGTACATTTTCTTAGTGCATTATGTTTCTCAAAACATGTTACTGTAGGTGGAGATTAGCATCCCTTTTCTTCAAGAGGAAAATTACTTGTCGTCTGTAGTGACTGGAGCTGTCATTCCAAGAGCTGACAAATGTTAACAATCTCTGGAGGTGTTCTTTACAAACATCTCAAAAATAAATAAATATATTCAGAACAAGGATCCAATGACCAAAGAAAGGTTATATATAGAAGGAAAATACCACTGTTTGAATATTCAAAAGCATCACGTATCCATCATTTCCAACATAAGGAAAACTATTTTAAAAATAGCTAAATTGGAACATTAACAACTAATATGGAACATTGCCAGAGAAATAACACAAATATTATTTATTAACAACTAGAAAAGTTAGCTGTATCTCCCATTTTGCAGATAACATCAAAGAGGAAATGAACATAGACAACAGTTCCATTCCAGCCATCCAATCTAGTAATCTGTACAGACACATTAGCAAAACCCTTACATCTGCAATTAGAAAACTGCACAGATGTTTTTCTTTCAATCTTTTTGTTGTTCATCACATCCTCACTGCAGTTTCTTGAAACAGTTTCCAGTGCTTGCAACAACAAAACATGAAGCTGCACCTCCTTATCCCGCATGCTGAAAGTAGGTCTACAAAGCCCAAACAAAACCAATTTGCTCAAATCAATTTATTAAACCACAGTAACTACCATAATTTGTTTAAACTGTGATGCCAATACCCTGTCTATATGTACAGCACACTAAAACATTTAAAATTTCAACCACAAAACACATATTGGTTTAAAAAAATTATAGCAATACACTAATATATTCAACATGAAAGGACACAAACACTTTTCCTTCTTATTTGTAAGACATTGTCAGTCACAGCACAGGATGCTTTACTGAGACTTTGACTGAGAAACTCTCTTACCTTTTCTGTAATATTTCAGAATAGCAGCTACTCTTGGCCACATGACATGGCTCTTGGAGAAGGTCCTGTGCAGGGCCAAGAATTGTATTAGATGATCCTTGTGGGTTCCTCCCAACTTAGCTTACTCTGAGATTCTGTGATTAAAATCAGAACCAAGTGGAGAAGCTTCTTTTCCCAAGGTGAGACTTTTTCTAGGAGACAAATACCAACAGGTCAGAAAACCTTAGCTAAAATTACAGCTATACAGGATGTAGGACCCCCTTCAGAGAAATACAACCCGAACAATAATCAAAATAATTTTTAAAAAAATTAGCACTCAATACAGCTCACTAATGTAATACCAAAATAAACTAGGAAAAAAATAGCAGAGGAGGAGAGTCTCATTATACTTTCAAAACTTTTCATTTCTCAATCTCCTGATGTAAACCAAGGATTTCATTTTAATATAAAATTAGTGCCCTATCAGATAAATAACAGAAATATAAATAAATCAGCCTTGAAACTAGCTTAGCCCAGGGTTATAAGTAACTCTTCTAAATGAACTAAGAAGCACACCACAGAATTCCCAATGCATTTAAAGAACCTCCTTCTCACAAGAGATGGATCTTCTTCATCCTGCTTAGGGTCAGATTTGAGCACATTCCCTTCAAGCACATGATCATCACATGATGGGCTCTGCCCAACACATAACCCCACATAAATTCATAGGCTCCAAACAATGGAATTTCGAAATAGTGGATGAAAAATTGCTGTGGGGAAAAGGGGATGGAAGATTTAGAACCTCATTACTTCAGTCTTACAGAAGAATTAGAATCTCAAGTGATAAAGAAAACAAAGTAATACAGACCAAGGGCAATATTTTTCAGTGTCAGTCTCTACCTGCTTTGTGTAGTAAACCAAGAAATGACAGCTTCCAACCAAGAGCTGCAAAACACCCCACTGGCTACGAGGCAGAGTTTCATGTTTCTTTAGCCCTTCATCTTCCCCATTACAAGGTCTGACATTCACCAGAGGCAGTGCCGGATTTCAGATGCTGTGGAGACAGATCGGGATTACATCCCCCCATTCCACAGGTGGAAGGGACACAAGGCAGCCCACTATGATGAACTACACCTGCCCCAACTAAGAAACATTTCTCATGAATCCTCCCACATACAGCAAATCATCTACATCCTGCAAAGTTTAAGAAGCAGAACTATTTAGCAGGATCAGACTTGTAGCAAAAAGGTAGATATAAAAATTTTCTTCTCCTGATTAGATGCAAATGAGAACAACTTAGAACATTTAAGCCTCTGAAAGGCTTAAATGAAAGACTCCTTGTTATGTAGTTCATTCAGTTTGTTACATGAAAGTTCATATAGTGGAGAAAGGGAGGAAATTGTGATACCTTATCACAGAAAGGCCCTTATTTTAAAATTAAAGGTAATTAATGAAAAGAATAGTAGGTATTGTAGAAAATAATTATGTCATAAAATATGCGGTACTATAGATCAAATACATTCTGCCAGTATATAGGTTATGAGGCTGAGAAAAATACTGTTTCTTCTAAAGACAGAATGTCATACCCATACAGTCAAACCTAATTGATAATTTTTATATCTTTAAGTAGGACTGGGATTATTCATTAGCTGACTGAAGCCTGCATTGTGGTGTGCACGACTTTGTGCAATGCTCATTATTAGTAGGTCTTTTGATCATGCAACTACTTTGTTTGCAAATAAGGACAGCTTTCTGTCAACAACCATGGTAAGGTGCCATTTTAACTCATACTAGAACAAGGAAGATGTGGGAGTAAGCCAAAGTTAAAACTTTGTGATACTAAACAGCAGGTTGCCTGCTGTCTTCAGCATTAGCATTTAAGTTCACTGCAGCTCAACTCATTTTGTATCAGAGGAGATTTATATCAAGCTGTGGGAAGGCATGCCAGCTTCTGGTTGTGTCTTACAGAATTACCATCAAGAACACAGATCATAAGAAGCAAAAAACAAAAGCAAACTTAAGGAA
This sequence comes from Passer domesticus, assembly GCF_036417665.1. Taxonomy (NCBI): domain Eukaryota; kingdom Metazoa; phylum Chordata; class Aves; order Passeriformes; family Passeridae; genus Passer; species Passer domesticus. The sequence continues at coordinate 43,830,861 of NC_087478.1, read as the reverse complement.
ACATTTCATGTGCTACCAAAACTTGTAAAGGTTACCCTGGTGCCAGGATTACTTTCTAAACATCTTGCTCTTTGAGATACTTCTTGAAAAGAAAGATTTTCTTTCCTAATTGAGGAGTATAGTGAATTGGAGTTCTAAATAAACACAAGCCAGTATCAAACTGGCCAGTATCAAACTACATCATTTGCCTTGTCTTATGCCATTCTGAAGTCATATTTACTGTTCATTTGTCCTTTTGCTAGCTCCTTATGCTGAGATTCGCAAAGGTGCAGTGCCAACTGCAAAAATTCACAAGGAAATTTTGACCATAGTATTAGACTACTCAAATTGAGGGGGAAAGCACCTGAATAATTTACATCCTGAAAAAGAAAATGTGACTTTCTATCTGGGATACAACCAAACCCCCAAGTTTGCTATTTCCTCTCAGAATATTACTTTATTAATAGTAGACCTTATGATACACTGTTTCATAAGCAAAACTATTTTCAATAGCACTGAAATATTTGACTATGCAATACAGACACATAAGGGAAAAAAACTCAAATTTTCTCTTTGTTCTAATATTTAGCTGTGAACATGCTTTTTCAACACAGCATGATTACTTAAAATTTCACTGGATTAAGACGGAACTTCTTTACTGGAAAATGTTTGACATCTGCAAGTCAAAAAGAGCCCACGTAGAAAAATTCCCTCCCTATTTTACTGCCTTCCACTGCTGTTACATCAGCCCAATACCTGTGACAAATTAACTCTACCCTGCAGCCAAGTGAATTTCACTTAGCGACTTCTTATGGAGGAAAGTAAAAACAGGATAATCAAGAGCTCTGCCCATCAGACAAAACCAGCTGTCATTCTGCTTAACTTCTACAACAAATGTCCTTAGACCCACAGGAGAGAAAAGAAACACCATTTGGCATTTAAACCTGAGGTGCCAGGATTCATTAAAGTGGAAAACAAGTCTGGATTGATTACTACAATTTTAAAAGGTCATGAATTCCTAAGGTTTTTTTGTTTCTTTTAATGCATATTTAGTTATTTTACCAGGCAATTGTTTTAAATTGTAAATTATGACCCTGTATAATGGGTACTGCCTTAATTAGATTTTAACTATATGCTAATCTGAAAGAGGGGGAGATTGTTTCATGCTTTCTCAAGGTCTGCTAATATCCCTGCATATCCCATAAAAATGCTAATTGAGAATCAATATAGCTAACTTTTATAACTGAGTGACTTAAAGGTGCAGAGCTTCCACAAAAAATGGCCTTTTTGAAACATTTAAATTTCATTTGAAAGTACCATTTTTGCTTCCATTGCATGACCAGTGATTTATATCAACAATTTTCCAAGTAGTCATGGAGAGAAAAGCAGTGCAGAGAACAACATAACTACAGTAAAATAACACCAACTTTTAAAGGCTTCAGCTGTGCTGTGTGGTTACAAGATACAGCATTAAAATCAAAGTTTAGCTTGGTCTCAAAATCAAACCAAAGACCTTCTAGAATCAGCAGTTAAAAACTTTTCCACCTTCAACATTTCACTCAGACTTTGCTCATGGACTCAAACTCGTAACTGTCATTTTTTCTTTTACAGATTGTACTGATCATTTCATTTTTAATCCAAACAAATTTACCACAGTGATGACCAAAGAAAATATATATATAAAGCTTATCAGTACAATCAGCAGTAAAATAGGAGCAGTGCTATTTTCACTTATGACCTCATCTTTAAAAAAAAAAAATCTTTTTCAAAAGCATTTCTCCTTAAAGAAAATAAACATTCTTCGGCAGTAATGTCAAATTTAAGTAACTGGAAATGGAGAAGAAATAAGGCCAGCAGATCTAATGCATCCACATAAGATTAAGAGATTGATAACATCCAGCCAGCCTCACCCTTGACTGTCAGATGTGGGGTGGCAGATCCCAGCACCAGAGGAGCGTTCAGTCAGGAGGGAGCAGAGGACAGCTGCACAGCTAATGGGATGTGCCACTCCAGTGCAGCAATCAGCTGATACACAGCCATCACTGAAAATTGCTCTAATTTGGTGGTTTATCACCTATCTTGCTAATATCTTGGTAACAGGAAGAAACACAAATACGTGCTTTAATATGCTGCCCACATCACACAAAAGTTGAAGGCTAATCTTACTTCCCTTACATCAATTACTCCAATAGAAAATTGGTATGGAGGCACTTCTGTTGAACCTGATCTTCACACCTGCATCACTTTCTGCAACCACTGACCAAAATTACAGCATGCTGACTGTTCCACTCCTTCCCATATCTCCATTATCCATGCATAGCCACCAAATTTCATCTTTGGAGTTTTGATCAACACAAGTATTATCACATGGATTAAAATATATTTAAGAAAATAAGTTTAGACTTCACTGTTTCAGAAAGGCTCTGTGTTACAGCATGGTTTACAACTGCTTTAAAAGTAAAGCTGTTCCTATACTGTGCATACAGAACCTGTGAATAATCACTAGTACCTCCTCATGTCTCAAAAATAGCTGAAGACCAAAGATCTAATAAGAGACCAAAATAATACCCATACCCTTTATGCATCACTTCAGAAGTTCTCTTCTGGAATAAAGTGCATCTTAAGTTACTTCTAGAGGTTTATTTGTTCACAAGTCCAGAAGGAGATCCATCAAAATACTCAAATAATCTCAATGTTCTTTAAAATCTGAGCAAAGGTGCACAGGAATACCCAACAACATGATGAGTTGTGGGAAGCAAATTAATTTTAATTTGCCAAAGATCCCCACCTGGAGCTGCCAGTCTTTTCTATGTGTACACTGGAACTTCAAAGATCACCACTGTAAAAATATACATTCCTCTTGATATATACACACCTAACATCCATCTTAGAAAAAACTTTCTGTCCTGTGCAGCATTTCAGACACTATACCCATGACTTCTGTTTTGGCTTTTGTTTTGTTGATTGGGCTTGAAAAGCACTTTACCCTTACTAAAGCAAATTGCTCCTTTCCAGAGTGCATTCTCAATGACAATCCTGCATACTAAAATGGTATTAAGTCTTCACAATGAGATTTTCTGTTGGTGCCCAGAAACACATCTGCAAGAAAGGGTTTATTCAGAACTAGGTTTTTACACTAAAATAATAATGTTCATATTCCCTCTCCCTCACAGCTGCTGCTGATTGCAGGCTCAAGATGAAACAGCAGAGGCTGGTTCTGAAATATAGACCTTAATAATTACCCTTTTTATTTAACTGTTTACCTTCTGATCTGGCCCTTGGCATCTGCAGTTTATGATCCATAGACAATTCTAAAAGCTTTCATATTTTAATTACAGATGCAGGCAGAAACAGTTCAACAGAACGTAGGAAAAAAAACCCTTTGCACTTATCATGGGGCTGGCAGTCTCTAAAACCCTGCCTTGCCTACTTTACCCAGCAACAGGCAGAGTGCTGCTGGATGGGAATTTATCACGTCCTCGGGTGATAATAACTAGAATTTCCCAAGGTTAGACACACACACCTGTGCTCGAATTCACCCGTGCAACACTGCCGTGCTCTCTGCACACGGTCATGTGCCTGCGGAGCACTTCAGTGTGCTGGACAGACTAATTTCTGAAGCTCTCAATGAGGCAAGCATATATTCAGCTTTTAGGAATCAAAGGACCCTAGAATTTAAGTGCACCATCCAAACATGTTGGAAAAAAGCATTTGTTTGATGCATAATGCTTGCCTTTAAACATAATGTAACACTGGTGTCCAGAAGTTAACAGCATTCTCATCAGTCAGGATGAAAGAGTAAAGAGAACCTATAAACAATTAGTAATTTCTTTCTGATTAATTTAACAAAAGCATTCATGTTGGAAGGGAACTCTGGAAGTCATCTGGTCCAACCCCCTACTCAAAGGAGGACCAGCTACAGTAGGTTGCTCAGTGCTGCATCCAATCATGTTTTGAATATCTCCCAAGGATGGAGATGTCACAAACCCTCTGGGCAGCCTGGTCCAGTGCTCAACCACCCCCCACCTGCGCCCCCCCCCCCCCCCCCCCCCAAAAAAATCATTACTGTATTCAAACAGGTTTTCCCTTATTTCAGTTAGTGCCCATTGCCTCCCATCCTGTCACTGGGCACACTGAGAAGAGCCTGGCTTCGTCTTCTTTACTCACCTCCCCATGAGGCCATTACACACATAGATAAGATTGCCCTGAGCTTCCCTTCTCCAGTCTGAATGCTCCTGGCTCTTTCAGCCTCTCTTTGTATGTCAGATGCTCCAAGACCTTTGATCCTCTCCACTATGCTTTGCTGGACACACTCTGCTCTCTTGGAGTGAGACAGGCAGCACTAGACACAACCCTCCTGCTGTGCCTCACCAGGGCTGAGCAGAGGGGAGCAGCATAAGTGAGCATGCAATTTTAACTAGATTCAGTGTTGCATACACCCTTCCCACACGGCTGAGAGGGAGTAACCAGTCTAACAGACAGAGCAAGCCTTTCTCATACTTCTGAAATACAGAATTTGAATTTCCTCTTCAAAATGTTGTCAATTTATTAAGTTCGCATTGCTGTGAAAGTAAAACCACTTTCATCCTGAGGTGTAAACCTAAATTAGCAAAATCTCTGGACTTGTTACACAACCTATAAAGTAAAACACATCACAACTGTCCTTTCACTTGTCCAAGCTTATCATGCTGATGCCAAAAGCATGGCAATTATGTTTCTACAATATAAGAGAATTACAAAACAAAAGCAAATTGTGATTCATATAAAACTATTGTGAATTCCAGCCTTCAGAACTGCCAATACAATAGCATCAAATTTACCCTTAGAGACTTTTACTAATAGTTAATCTAACAGCCAATAGTAAGAGCAGCTAATGAGAAATCTAGAGGACACCATTTTTATATTTTATGTCTATAAATTACACACATATCCATACACATGATTCTAAAAAGAGGCCCAGTTCATCTTACATCAACTTCTGAGTAAGCAAAGGAGTAAATACAGCTAAGTTTGAAACTCTTCCTGTGGTGATTCATTTGTTTTTGCCATGGGTCTTGTGCAATAGGATCTACACATTAGGACAACGAAGCATCCATCCTCTGCGTGGGCAGAACATAGTGTGCTGTCAAGGCTACTGAAACACGAGCAGAAACAAAAAGATTCAAACCAGCTTTTGAACTCAAGATATTTTACATGTTATTTAGAATAAAAACTTTCTGCTTTTTTTTTAAAGGCTGAACTTCACCTTACCAGCTCACACAGTTCAACTCTTTGTACCACAAATGTATGTAAGACCCTGCATTATAAAAAAGACTGAGGTAAAGGCCATTTTTAAAGGAGCACCAGAGTCGTTTTTAGAACAAACCCACTCACACCTTGACATGAATACAGCTTCAGGCTGCCTTTTTAAAAAAAGCTGGGCTTCTAACTCCATATAACTTCTAATTTCCTGATCCTTAACATTTTAGAATACAACTGAAAAAAATATAAAAAAACAAAGGCAAAACACATCAAATTTTTATACTACAAGGAGAAATCCCTCTAAAGCAATGTGGTCCTATTTTGTGATTCAGGTAACACAATATGAATGGATGCCTAGAATAGTCTCAACAAGATATGCTGGAGTGACATGCATTATCCTATCCAGGAGACAATCTGCCAAATATGCATCTGGTTAACATCAACTAGTTGTCCTTTTTGGGAATATAATTTTTCTTTGTCATCTCTGACTACACATATATCTGTATAGAGAGATGTCTCTCAGCAAAGGTTTACAACTACGGCAGCAGGCAAGTACAAGCTCACTCTGTCCATGCACTGGGAAGATATTTCTTAGTGGGACACCATCAGTCTGCACACAGCCTCATGCATCATACAGCCCCATGCCCATTCGGGGTTATTTCTGGCTCCAGTTGTGCACCAGGCACCCCTATGCCAAAAAAACCCTGTTTTGGTACCTATTCTTATATTTTATTTATATATTTTACTCAGACTTTTGCCTTTTTAAGATTTTTCCAGCTATAGTTATACAACACTAATTAGTCAAAAATCCCATTTTTCTAGCAGTTACTCATAAAGTTGGAGTTGAAAAATAAAAATGCACATATGAGCCTTTATGCGTTCTTTACCAGCTCTTAAAATCCTAGTGTTAAGTTCTTCATGTTCAGTAGAAGGTTGTAATTATAAAGCAAGCAGGAGAAATTATTTCAAATTAAGGTAAAACTCTGCCAATGAAGTTCAGCCAAAGAAAGGATTGAATCTGAAAATACCCTAACAGCATTTTATTTACGTGCCCTCCTCCCCCCAGTCCCCTGCCACCCATTGCTGGTTCTCAGGTCCATGTACCTGTATGGAACTGATAGCTCAGTTCCATGGCAAATGGCAAGTGTTTTGAAAAGGAATTAATTCCTCTACAGTTATTACTGCAGTTACTCCAAAGCAGTTACTCAACAGACAATAGACTCTCACTAGAATAACAATATTTTTAATATACATACTGCTTACATTCTTCTTTGTGTTATAGGATCTTTGGGTATGAATTTGACTTCTCCCTGCTTTACAGAAAGAACACAAATGATGTCAAATCTCTTTTTGTTCAGGTATAAAACTTGCTGCTACAGACTAGCTAGAACACTGAAGTTTGAAGGCACAGCCTTATTAAATATTAACATTCTGCTGGATTTTTATATTCCATTTCAATATATTTGTGGCCAATAACCATTCATTTTCCCTCACTTGCAGAAGCTGAGCAGGTGTGCAGGTAGCTGGTTACCAAGACAACATACTGGCAAGGGATTAGAGCAGACACTTGTATGTGTATAACTCTGAATAATGCAAACACTGCTAAGTGATACATTTTTCATTATTCGAATATCACATGATGTTTTATGCCATTTAATATTTTTTTGCCTGTTGAACATGCTCCTGTTAAGAACCCAATTCAAATCTCACAAGCAAATGTAATTATAGTTTCATTATAACAATGAAAATACCACTTTACGCATTTCTTCTATGAGCTCAGTAAGTAGTTATACAAACAGCTGTTCCATTCCTACATCTTACATTTAGAAGAACTAAGCACTAAGAAAGAGACATTTATAAAAACAAAAGTGAGATGAAGAAATGTATCAGAACTCTATCAGATATACAACCACTTCACCAAGAAAGCCGAGTATTTCAACAAGGCATGTCTTTGCAGTAATTCTTACCTCATTGCTCTAGTGATAGATACCAGTCTTCTAGCAACATCTTAAATTCTGTTTTGTTAAACTGTGGAAAGCACTGCAGAACATTCTGAAGTGTTTTATCAACAAACTATGAATTACAATGTTAACCAGCAACCTTTAATAAAAGAAATGAGCACAGGTAAATAGAAACCACATTTTAAAATGTCTTTATGTTCTTAAAGACAAATTGAAATGCACTTATTCAAAACAAAACCTTTACAGAGATTTTAATATATATCACCACATCCTAATTTTAATGCTTCATATTTATTTTATACATACTGCCAGAGGACAGAAAACCTATGGCTTCCTCCATACTTCTCACAGTAATAGTACATTTCAGCTGCACCAAAATGTGGAGAGAAAAGCACAAAATAATGAGAAATGGCTCTTTTTGATCCACTACATACAAGATCAAACAGCTGCATTTTATAATTCAGCAAACCTCAATCTCCACTTTACCCATGACAATCATCCATAATATGAGAGGGAGAAATGCTGAAGTTTCCTCATGTAGATGGAAAATGTTAAGTGCTACTGTCATTCTGTTTTCTGCAACATAAAGGAGAAATGGTCCTTCCAACAGGTATTTCTAGGACTGAAAGTAGGAGCAAAAGGTTCAAGTGTCATCACTTTAAATTCGTAGATTTCAAAACGAGGAAGAGAAAACCTGATGTATTTTAATGGATACACCTGGGCTTTTGAAAGGCAAAGAAGAACAGAAAAGACAAGTTCATGTGCTTTTCATCCTCCTTCTATACTGTAACTGCTTCCAGCTATGAGCAAACTGCCTACCCTAGCCCAAAAGTGTAGCAACTCTTATTCTGCCTCAACAAACATTTTCAGGTATGTTTCAGAATCAGATCCCCACAAAACAATTAAAATTACTTAAGTTTTATTCGATTTCAAACTTTTCACGGAGCTCAGAAGATACAGAGGAATGTGGTGGGTATTATAAGCACTTCTAGTAATTGAAACTATCCTCCTTTGAAATACCTAGTGGCTAGATAACTCACCTGTCCTGGTGCCTCTGAAAGTCCTGATAAAAACAAAGATGCCTTTGAAAAACCTGCACACCCACAATCTAAGGGTAGGAGGGAAGAATCTCAACAGTTCTTCTCTAGGGTTAAGAGTAGAGCCTCAACAGCTGAGGTTCTTAAAACAGACTTAAGGTGTTGAAGTTTGTGGGGATGAAGAAAGTGTTTGTGTATTTCTCAATACTGTGACTTTAGGGATTTCAATATCACAGTCAACAAAAATTAGACTCCCTGAGCTTGAAGAACCTTAGTCTAGATCTTCGCAGACAAAAAATGCAAACCCTGGAAACACTTCAGCACAGGTGACTGATCACTGAAGAAACCCCATTCAGTTCAATGAAGCAACTTGCATGGCCAAAATGATGCTTTTAATTAACTATTTCCAGGATTCGCATTTTTAATTTTGCTGCAGCCTGCCCAGAAAAGATGAGAGACTCAACCTGTCAACTGCTTAATTAGACTGAATTTCAATTCTCAGACTAGCTTCCTCCAAAGAAACAGCCATCTGTTTCATGTTGCAAACTCCCCTAATGTCTCTCCTGGCTTGATACTGAATTCAAGACAAATACTTGTTAAAATCAAAGATACAACCATGCAAAGAGACTCTCGTAGGGTTAATGCCTCCATAAGCTCACTGAAGTCACAGAGACTTTACAGTAGAATTAATTTTTTTCACCCCACAGCATGGGCCACTGGACTCACTACCCAGTACGGAGGGCAGATAAGAGACAATACAGACAATCAAAATTCCAGATAAAATAAAATGTAATTAAATTTAAAATTCTACAAATCTATTGCTTTTCACAGAATATTTGTGCCTATCAGCAAAACAGTGGCGTAACACACAACTGAAGTTTCTTGTCATTAAAAGGTAGACCAGCATGTACCTCTTGTCCCACCATAAAGTACTGGAGAAACCATAAAGACCCAAGCATAAAGTGCTGGAGAAACCTCAGCAAACAGCCAAATGCCCACCTAGCTCCTTGCTCACTCCTCTTCAGCAGGAAAGGGGGAGAAAATAGGATGACAAAGCTTGTGGGTGGACATAAAGGCAGAGGTATTGCTTACCAATTACCTTCACAGGCAAGACAGATCTGACAGATGAAAACTCCTTCAATTTATTGTCAAGGGAAACACAGACAAACATTAAAGCAACATCCTTCCTCCTTTCTGTTCCAGACTCAATTTCACTCCGCACACTCCTCCACCCTCCAACCCCTGAGCAGCACAGCGGAAACAGGGGCATTACAGTCAGTACACAAGGGTTCCTCTCTACCACCCCCTTCCCTCTTTGCTCTTCTCCCTTGCTCCAGCCCAGGAGCTTCCAAAGGCTGCTGTTCTTAAGGAAAAAATTTTTCTGCAGTGTGGGCTCCTCCTCAGGCTACAGCATCTCCTAAAGTATCAGGAAACACCTCTTTCTCCTCCTCCTTCTCTGACCTCTGTTTCCCTCTACTGTTTGTCACACTTTTCCCCCTCTTCCTTTTCCTGTCCACCATTTTTTGTCCCTTTTTAAATAGGTTTTACAGAGGTGCCACACTTGTGGCTGATGGGCTCTACTGTGTCCTGTGGTGAGTCCACTGGAGCTGGCTATGTCCAGCTTGGAGCAGACTCTGGGTCCTTCCCACAGAGACCACCACTACAGCTCACCACCTTCAAAACTCTCCAGGGACACCCAGAGCAATGTCAAACACCTAGAAGTTCTTGGAAAGAGATAGAGATTGAACAGTATATCAAAGCCTCAAATCTCAGCCAAAAATCAAATGCTGTGATATCACCCTCAAGAAATTACAGATTAGAGTGGGGTAAGAGAGGAAAATAACCCTTGTGATATAACAGTAAAGCTCTGGGGATATTAAGGAGCAGGAGAGGAGTTACCTCCTTTGAAATAGGACCATAAAGAAAGCCACTTCATTTTAGCTCTTAGGGATGAGGAAGAAAGTTTACTGAACTTAAAATTCACTCATCCTCACAATATAACCACAATTTCTCAACTGCGTTTAAAGCAGTAGCACTGCAAAAGGCTAAGCAGCGCTGACCTCAGCAGCAGCACAGAACTGTTTGTGCTGGAGAGATCACAGGCCTGTGAATAATTACCCACTCTACTCCAGCCACTTCAGAGACATTGCTTTATGAGATTTTGTATTTCTTAACCTTTATGTTATTGTGCTCATATCATGATCAATTATGTAGGTTTTAGGTTGGCGCACTTGCCCACGTGTTTCTCATTTCACTTCTGCAGTTGTTGAACTTTGGTCTCTAAGATTTCTTCATTAAACAGCATATATTTGTATCAATATCCACTGCATTTGCCTACAGCATTTCTCTTGCTAAAGGGGGCTCTTACATGCCTTCAAAGAGGGGCTTTCAAAGATGTAACATAAACATGACTCTGTTCAACTTAATTACAACGGAAAGAAATATTCCCCATGGTCTCTGGCAATCCAAACATTATAGAGCAGAGACTTCAACTACGAGCTAATCTGATTTTAAAAAAAACTTGTTGGCAGACAATTTTAGTTTAAGCTTACATAAGACTCCAATATGTTGTATTTCATTTTCTTGAGGTTATATATGTTATCTATTTAAGAATCTAATTCCTCATTTTTAATAATAAACCTAAAGCATTTAAACTAACAGCTTTAAAGCATTCAATACCATCAACAGCCATCCTATTAGTCATTATCACACACACATAGCTGCTTGTACTAACTGTGATGGCCTCCAGTAAACAAACTGGAAGAGAAATTACATTTTCACACTAATATAAATACAACTCAGCAACTTCTCTTTCATAAATGATACTGTTTATATCTCAAAGTGATATTTTTCAGGCAAAATAAATTATAATATCCAATAGTACAACTTCTCCGTACGTTTTGGGTGGGTTTTTTGTTTTTACATCAAAGCACTGCTGTAATTTAATCTTCTAATTTATTACCATAGCCTGAAACTTCTGAATTGCAAAACACTAAGTTCTGCATCCTGCTGTTGATTCTTCTTTAATGAAAGAGAGTAAACATTGCTGTTCATCCTCTCCAGCCTTTCAAATACCTTTTACATAATCAACCTCATAGTTCTATTGAATCCTGCAGAGTTAAACTGGAGGATTTCTGATAAGTTTTTTTATCAAATCCAGTGCCACTCCAGAAACTGAGCATTAGCAGTGTTTACAAAACTGCTCCACCATTTCCTCCCGCTAACAGGGGGAAAAAAATAAGCCAACTATGAAATCAAATTGTCTTCCATAGTTTCAGTGTCTGAAAGTGTAAGAATTGCAGTTACTTCAAATATCTTTCTTCACAGAAAGAGACAGTTGCAGACACCTGTAAAGGTAATATTTTCAACAAAGAACTCTTAAAGGTATTGTTTTCCCTGGACATCCATTTCTGTCAATGCACACACAAAGATGATGAGTGCTGCAGCACTCACAGTGACCATTTCTCATCATGTTTCCCTAACATGTCTGACCTAATCATCCAGAGGGGCAGCTAATTGATTTTATAGTTTTGGCTGAGAAGAGTGGCTAAAATTTAGTTGACCTGAAACTGAGTCAGCTGGACTGACATTAAAAACAAAATACAAAAACAACAACAAAAAAAAAAAAAATTAAGTAAGGATGTCAATTCATGCCTGAAGGGGTATGGTAGGACTCCAGTGTGCATACATGCTGAAACTGCGTTTTGATACTCAAATGGAAAACAAGTAACTGGAAAACAAGTAAGTGCATTTTTTCTGCATTCACAATCATCTATTCTTTATGCTCAGATTCAGCACAGACTTAAGACTTTCCAACACCCTAAAAAAATCTCCATTTGTAGAGCAGAACAATAGAAGACACAAACCTGTTGAGGAACAAAAGAGTCAGGAATCAAGAACACTGTCAAATGGGCATGGAGGACCTGCAGTAGCAGGGGGCTAGTTAAATTTGCTTTCTGTGATGATTCTCAATATAGAAAGACATCTAGGATTGCATCTATAGTGAAAAAACAGGCAAAATCTTATTTAGTCCTGCTGGCTACCAGTAAGCAAGCAGCAGAATGTTTGAAGCCTACTAGAATTTTTTTATAATATCATCATGGCACAGACACACATAATAAAACATTTATTCCTTTCCCAAATACTTAGTAAACAGATAGCTAAAAAACATGTAGCTTAAAGCTCTGGATATAGGCTCCCCCCTACCTGCCAGAACAAACAGAATGTCATCTTAAAAAAATGCCATCACACAAATACATACACCAGCCTTGGCAAGGTGAAACAGGCACCTGCTGCACATGTAGTTCCAGCTAATCCAACCTACCTATGTATTATAATGTCTGCAGTTTGCCCTGGGAATGCTGCTTTCCCCAGCTGGTTACTTTGGGAATTAATTTTTTTTAAACCTGAGATTACAGTACCAGGGTACCAAACCTTTATGGTAAAAAGCTGTGGCTTTCTGAGCAAAATCACAAGGCACACAGAGTCAGCTCAGGTTCACAGGGTCTCCTGCCCTCATTTAGTCCTAACAGGTTGGTTTTGATGCCTGCAAAGACACCAGTGGATCTGCATTTTAGCCTTCCAGTTCTAGGAAGACTGGCTAACTTGGCATTAGCATAGCATGAAAATCTGGATTCAAGTCTAGTGCTCCAACCGAATGGACACCCTCAAAAGCCAAGCAGCTCTTTGTGGAGCCAGTGTGGCCCCATCAGACCCACATGGTCAGGCAATGCCCAGAAGCAGCAGTACTGAGATGACTCCAGAGGGCTTAGTTCAGCCTGAATCCCACAGTACTGGTGCTACCAAACCCTGCCAGACATGAGCAGGTTCATCACAAGGCCAGCTCTACTTATACTCTTTTGTTGTCTTATCACACACTGGCAGCTGGAACCCCATTGTATCCCTGCACCAGGACAAAAGATGTGGACACTTTCCTTCACCCCTCAGCACTATCTCCTCAGGTCACAAACTGCTTCAGCTTCCAGAGTGCTACAGTTTGTCAGGTGGAGGGTTCACAGCAAGTGCATCACACGCGGCAGCAGACACAGATCTTTGAGTAAAGCTAGCAATGGCAGCACACCATGTACAATTTTATCTGTGCCCTTTTAAGCAAGGTGCCCTTATTTAATACCTGTGCCCCACAGAAACACTAGAAGAAAACTAAAAATACATCCCTGCTGCTTTGCAGTTTTGATTTTTTTCAGAAGATAACAAAGAGGCCATGAATTGTCCACACAGAATTTAATTGGTGCAGTTTAGATGAATTCAAAAACTCACTGCATAGTTACATCCTTGGCATGGAGCAATTAGAGCTGGCTAAAATTTTTGAAAATCCATGCTATTTCTGCACCCACTCCAAGACTGGGTCACTCTTTGTTATGTGAACTATCTTCAGAAAGAAAAAGCTGACATTGAAAGTCTGCAAAGCTCCTAATTGCTAGACTTCTAAAAGAAACCAGAAAGATAGATCAATTTAAATTCTCCCCAAGAAAACCACTGTAAAACTCTGGGGTTTGTTTTATGATCTGTGTCACTGGCAATGGAATTACTCTGGAATACTTCAGAAATATTGAGCCTCTTCCTCAGTAGGGGACAAAAGGCCCAATACTAAAATGTATCTAGCTTCAGATTAATTATATGTTCTACCTACAGTCTGTAGTACTTTTTACAGACAGATATGCTTTTATTGTCTTCTCTTTTATTGTTTGAAAGACAACCTACATCATCCTTCTGCTCTCCCACAATCTTTTTCTTTACTTCCACAAAGTCACTAAAAAAGCAGAGACCCTTCAAGACGTGCAGCAATGCTGAATTTCCTGAAGGAAGCAGTGACAGATTTATTATAACAGCTTTTACCCCAAGGGCAGAAAATCTGGTAAGAGAAGGGTCCAGCACAAGATAACTTCAAGGAGAAACAGTAAAAAGAGGTCTTACACAATGAAAACTAACTGCTGAATGTGTTCTGCTGTCCCAAAACCCACAAGCACATAAGACAGATAACAGATAGCAGCAGTATTGCTGAAGATGAACCAGACTGCTAAAAGAATACAGAGAATGAGACAGTCCTTCAGAAACATTTTAAATACGAAAAGAAACAAACAAAAAAATTGCCAATAAAATAAAAACACACAACAGCAAAGAAATTACCACAGTAAGCACATGAAAGAATCATTAAGTTCTTCATTGGAGTAGGGCAGACTTCATGTTAAAAGTACACATACCTCCCAAAAGAAATTACTATCTCAATTCACTTTCAAAAAAACCTAAACAGATGCTGAACAGTGGAGCAGACACATGACAGCTAATAAGAATGAGTTCTCAGGGATAGAAATTACTGAGATAGAAGCAAAATCCAAAGAGCTTATTGCTGTCAAGTCTGGGTGGCAGAACCATCTTAATCACAGAACACCAAACGAACTGGTACATGAAATTTTAAGTCTGATAGCACAGATATTAAATAAATCCATCAAATGAGGGAGTACCACATGACTGAAGAAAGCCAAATATGGTATCTATACTTGGAAGGAAAGAGAGAAAAAAGTCATTTTGGTAGCACAGACACATCAGTCATCTACAGATAGCACACAGATCTTGACAAAATAATGGGGGAAAAAAGCAGATTAAATACATTACAGAAGACTGATCATAGCATACTAGCCCAAAATGTCTCTTTTCTATTTTATTCCAACAAAAAATGTGAATGCAATTTGTTTGGATTTTAATAAATCATTTGGCAAAGTACTCCACAGGCTAAACTGGAAAAAGTGGGAGAAGTCAGCAAAAGTATAAGATGTATAAATCAGATAAACTATTTAAAAGATAAACAAGAGCAAAGGGAAATTACCAGGCAAAAAGCTCATTATTAAGGAAGTCCTTCAAAGTAGTCTTTCAGGATAGAGTTGAACATCAGGAGTGAAGAAAGGCATGTCAATGAACACAAAACATGGTTTAGCAGTGCAAGATGCAATGCCTGTAAGACCTGTGAGTGCAGGATGATTCCAAACTATCACTGTAGTTCCATCCTGAGACCAGGAAAGTGCAGCCAAGAGCACTGATGTTGCTTTCAGAACTGTTTTGAAGAGGGGCCGTGACATTAGCCAGAGGCGAATCTAAAGAATTCTAAAGAAGAATCTGGAAATTCTAAAGACCACAAGTTTTCTGCAGCAGACTTAGGTCTTCAATCTCCAGAAATCTAGGTTCTATTAAAAAATCCCAAAAACTAGAATACTCAAAATGAATCTGGTCACCTGATAATGACCTTTAAACTGTGGGAACTGTGTTGCTAAGAGTGTGTCAATGAGGAAGCTCAAAGGTATGTCAGGTGTGTCTACAGAGGCACACTTGCAGCAACAACTCCACTGCAAGCATGCTCATAAGGTACAAGCCATGCCTTTTCATGCAAGAAGCACTGTGATTGGTCTAAGCCAAAATGAAAAACACAAAACTGTACTTCAAACCAGAGGACAACAAGGAATGTGTGGCTATTTGTTAATACCGGAACAAATTACTTTAATTACTTGAAACTGAAAATGACAAGGATTTGTCTGCTAAAGGGTTTGGTTCTACAGCAGCTTTTCAGTAAAAGGAACCATAGGGAATCATTTGACTGACATGGAATGAAGCCAAGCTGATTCTGAGGAGAAGCTTCACTGGCAGAGGACTGTATGTTGCACCTGACAGTGTCAGCAGAGACTGAACCTGGTGATGAGTCAGCACTGCCCACCAACTTCCACACCAAACCAAGCCACATCTGACCAAACCATCCCACTCTTGCCTCCTCTTTTTTCTTAAGTGTGTTGCTTACCTGCTGTGTCTTTCTCCATTCAGGTGGCAAGCCCTCCAGGACTGTGACTGTGACTTATTAGGTATACATATGGTTCCTGACAGGAGCCCCAGTAAAGCCTCAAGGCTTTGGTTAGAAATGATACAGCCATGGATGAAGCAGTGAGGCTTAACAGGTGGGCAGGATCCATGAGGACAGTCTGTGAAACTGATGTCTAACACAGCAGTGTAGGGGGAATTTAAAGCTGTTAGATCACACAATTTGTATTTGCTGCCTCCTGTATGGAGCTGGTAAAATTCATACTACAAACTCAATCACATAAAATATTAATCAAAGAATTAATATTTGAAGACATAAGAAAAAAAAACCTCAAGACAATTCCTATTTTGAATAACTTTCATCCCATTTAAATCATGTCTCAGATGTACATCTACTAATAACAACTTGTTCTCCCAAAACAATGCAAGGATGGAGTAAATATATATATATAAAATCAAAGCTCAAACAAGGTACACATAAACATTTTACAAGACAAAAAGTACAAACATTGTCTCAATCTCAATGCCAACAGACACTAATCTCTGTGTGACAGAGCTCCAAGTGCAAGTGTGGTGGCAGGGTTTGTGTTTTACAGACCAGCAGAAAGCAATGCACAAAACCTGGAGCCCAGCCTCTGCTCCATAACACAGACTTGAGGATCTCACAGGGATCCTTCCTCATGCTCATGTAGCTCTTTGTAGAAACCAGGGAAGGAGGTTTCCCAGGCTTGAGGACCTAAAAAAGAGGTTCAGAGACATCTCTGAGCAACCACAGCATCTTCCAGTAGAACTCCTATCTTCCTAGGTAATTTCCTTTCCCACCCCTGAGTCACCAGGACCAAATTCCTCCTGTTTCCTTCCTTCCTTCCCTCTTTCCACCTCCTGACACAGCCTGGCATGTGTTTCATCTGCATTTAAATAACCTGCTGGTCACCAGGTACTTTAGAAACAGAAGCTCTTTTTCATTTCAGGATGTGGTTTAAGCTGAGCCTGCAGCAACAAGGAGCTGCTTAGGGAGGTCTGTTCAAACACACTGTAACCCTGGGCTCCAACATTCTTGCTTGCTCAGCGAGGACAGGACATCCGCTCCTTAATTGCACAGAGATGACAGGTAAGCTTCCAGAATTTTATTACTGACACATATTTTGCAGAGACTTCTAAACTTGGCAAGAATTAAATAAAAGCAGCAGAGCATTTTCCTCTAAAAATGCCGACTTTCTGCCAAACCTACCCTGCAATGCATGACAGAAGGGGCTTTTGCAAGTGACAAAACAATACATTTTCCCCCATGCATTCATTTTTAAAAATAACCCTAAACATTTTGATGTGGCATCAAATAAAAAGGCAGATGGCATGAAAAATTTCAATACTAATATTTAAGAGTTTACTACAGCTTACCAGGAGGGTGCTCACAGGCCTGACAGAAAAAGAGTATTCCCATCTTACAGTTCAATAAGCCAAATGATTTTGATGCCCTGAGTCCCATATCAAAAAACTCACTACATGTAGAGCAAAAGGTGTTTACTCTAGCAGAAACATCACAGACTATTTCAAATTAAGAAAACTTCACAGAGAATGCTTTCTTTTTAATTTTTGAAAACCTTCAATAAACCCAAGAAGGGTTATCTGGTACAGATGAAATTGGGATGAAATTTTAGGCCAGAAAAAAACATAATCAGCACCAAGAACTACTTTCAACTTTATGGAAACCACAAATGAGACTTAGAGAACAGAAACATCAGCTCTAGTGGGAGCCACAGTCAGCAAAAATGCTAACTCCATTGTATTAAGTGGTGGGGGGGGGGGGGAAGGGTTAAAAAAAAAGAAGGCACTGCGTTCAAAAAAATGATAGTATATGCCAGCCTGGTAACCAGCAGACTGGTTCTTTCTGTATACTTGAAATCACAACAACATGCTGAGCACACTGCTTTGACCAACCTGCAGCACTGCAAAGTTCACACACTAAAGAAGGACCAAGGCTGGCCAATGCATATTACACTAAAATTCCACTTATGAAGGGACAAATTTCTCCCATTTGACCAGGGTTAGGCAGTGTAACAGTAAATGTAATGATGAATAGCCTATGCAACTGCTTCCATTTTTGATGGCTGGCTAGAGGTGAAGTAGTACTAGAGGAAAGAGCTTAAAAATGACAGCAGTACCCACACAGCACAAAAGATGGAACCAGAATTTTTTTTATTGCTGCTGGTGACTGCACAGCAAGACGATCTTGCCCACAATATACCAAGCTAGCCAAAACTAGCCACTCTTCCAAACTGGCTGAAAAACTGACCATGCTGTCTGAGTGCTCCTCTACTAAATTCTGAGCCTAGCACAAGTTCAACCACCTACAGCACAGGGTCCACAGAATTCAAGGAGGCAGAGCTGGAGTTCTGCTCCATGATTTCAGGTATGCACGAGGGGGCTGCAAGTAATGGTGAGCAGCAAGAGGAAAATGAGATATACTGAAGTATAAGGGAAGCTGGGGAGTGGTGGATGATGGGCATCAACCTCACTGAATAGGCAGAGAAAACACTGCAGGAGACCACACTTCATTGACTCAAATATTCACAAATTATTGTTTCTTCAGTTGTGGTTATGTCCCATCCAATCCAAACTTGCTGCAGTGAGGGGTACAGAGAGGGGAAGAAATATAACATAATATTCCTTCTGTATCCCCCTCCAAATGCCTCTGCATCCAGCCTCCGTTTCTCATGCATGCAGGCTTTCCCACCTTCACTTCTCTCCATGATGTAGTTTATACAATTTTATATGGGTGTAAGAAAAACAAGGCTGCTGGAGCACACAGGTGGGACTCTCACATCTAATAACTTCTCAAATATTACTGCAAATCCCTCGCCATTCTCTCCAGAGACATCTTACTCCACTTATTTCATTTCCTGTTTGTTCCATTGTAAGTTTCCTTTTATTTAATTTCATGCAGCTTGGCAGAATAACATCAAGCAATTAAAATGAGGCACATATAACACTCACAAAAATACTGCAGAAATCTCCAATGTTCTCTACATTGTTTGAATTAATTCACATTTCACATATACCAGCCTATGATGCCTCTTTTACTCTGCACTTCACTCCCATTAGCAGGTATTATAGTTAAGTTATGTAATTGAATCATTATTCATCAGTAAAGCATCTACTTACTCACCAGTTTTATACCTTCAATGTCTCTCATGGTAGACTCAGCCCAGAGATGAGTCCCAAGGCAGGAGAGTCTCAGCAGCAGGAATGCAACCATTGATCTTGGCCCACAACCACTCAGTAGGTTTTAGCTCACTGTAGAAATCACTGCAGAAATTTCTCCTTGAGTCTGGGATCTCACCACACAAAAATATAACCTTTAATTTGAAAACAAAACACATTCCCTGTTCTCACAGTCATGAAACCACCGACACGGATCAAATGAAATCCAGCACAATATCATCTTCCCTACTCTGGAGACATCCTGAGCAAATCTGAAAAATTAAGAACAGAGTTGTTCAGCTAATCAAGTTGATGCAGAAGCCTAAATGAGGGAGGGCAGGTGGGGAGGTAGCAAGATCTTAATCAATTTTGTGTCCCTGATGAGCTGCTCAGGCACATCCAGTTAAAATTGTCAATCTAAATTCCAAACTGCTGAAGTGCTCACCATCATTTACAAAGCTGTAAAAAGTCAAAAGTCTTTCCAACTCCTCTTCCACCACTCAGCAATGTTGTAAAGCAGTGTCAATATAAAAGCATAGCATCTTGGCAATAGAACATACAGAAAAATTACATTAAATGCAATTCAGTTCATAAGTTTCAAGCCTCTGTTTATATGTTGCACTCCTCTTTCTAAATATCTGTCTTGCTTTTCCATCAGAAGTTGCTAAATGGTTTCTAGTTTACTGCAAAATTAAACCAGGGTATATGTCATACCTTCTATCATGTATTTGCAACCCTGCTCTGGTGAGCTGAAAACTTCAGCACAGTAGCCTGCAAGAAAATTTCCACTGCAAGTCTAATTTGCCCAGCAATCATGTAATATAGAACAATAGCTCTGAACACTGTGTTTCAAACTATCATGCACTTATTCACTCAGTCCTTACAAAAGCACAGTTAGAACACTCAGGAGAGGTTTAATTTCTGAAGCCACTAACAAATAGGATCGTCCTTAACTTCAAATCCCAAGGGGGCACCACATGCACTGCACTATTTCAGGCCAATTAGCACGTTGTTTGGGAATTAGCTCTTAAAACAACCAGTGCATTACATCATGAAAATAACAGTTTCCCAATTGTTCTAATGAATACAGAAGAGGAAACTGGAACAAATCCTCTGCTGGTATAGATCCATCTAGTTCAGCTGAGCTCTGTTACAAATAATTTCAGCTTTTTTACTTAGAATGTATGCAAGTAAAATAGCAATCCATTTGAAATGGAAAAAATCCCTGGCACTTTCTGTGAATCACCACATGATTATTAAGATAATAAAATTAATCACAGGTTTTCTACCTCAGCCTTGGTGGTTTTCATAGTTTCCAGTGTTGTAGCAGTGAGACTATACTTATTCTCTGTAAGCAAACAGTAAAATGCTGTCTAGAAGTTAAAGCATTTTCCTGAGTCTTTCCATTATCACAGTTATTCCCAGACTATGAAACTCCTACGCTTTGTACCTGTTGGTTATGCCTTTCCCTTAATTTCAGGATAACACATAATGCAGCTTTATGATCTCAGAGTAAAATCCAGCCATTCATCTTCAGCCAAGCAATCAAGGAACACAAAGAACATCATAAGTTTCACTTTTAAAAGCTACTGTTCCTTAAAATGGGGTAATACTTGTTTCAAATTTATTTACAAGTTGTTTATCCAACTCATGCAGCTCAATAAAATGAGAGGTTCATTACTCTGCCCTCCCTCAGCCACATGCTAGGTACTTTATTTTCAGCTGAAACCACAGGTTCATCTCTGCTTGCTTTCCTAATACATTTCAAACCAAATAACCATCAACCTTCACATATGGTCTCAAGCATACTTTTGACTTTGTTTTTGTTTTCCTCTGCTTCAACACCTCCTCAGATTAATTCTCTCATACCAAACACTGATTACCATCGAGTCTTGTTTTATTTACTACCTCCTCCTGGGTTTCACCCACTTACATCTCCCTTATGGTTCTTCCAACCTGAAGCTGTCTGGTGCCAAGCACACAATGTTTGTTTTTCCTGTGCTACAAATTCATGCTACAAGCATCAGTGTGACTCAACTCCCAACAAGTATTAGAAGAGTGCTTGCATTAATTGTTGGTTATTCCTGGCAGCCCTGGAGAGTCTTCACATGAAGAAATGGTCTCTTGAAGCCATTTCAAGCTTGATCCCCCATTACATGGCAACCAGAGGCCAAAATAAACAGAAAGAAGTAAGAGAGCATACATCCAAAATGCACAATAAGAAAACAATACAGAGAAAACAAAGCGTCATTCTCCTCTGTTTTAACAGAAAATGCACACAGTGAAAATATCATAAATTAAGAAGACATTGTTTTAAGGAAAAACAAAAGTCCTAAACTCCAAATTAATTGTCATAAAACACTATATTCCTATAGACAACTGTTAAGATTAACAAGAGAAAGTAATTTACATTGAATGTGAAAAATTCCTCATTATGCTGTTTTAAAATACGGGTTTTTTTTGGTTTTGTTTTTTTTTTTAAAGCAAGTCTTTACCCAGCAGACTCAAGGAAAACCTTCCTTCTGGCCTGGCTATTCAATAATCACTCACCATACCATGCCTCACACTTTTATGTAAATTTTTGGCAATGTTATTTACTGCTTTATTTCAGCCTATTAGTCAGGAACATACTGCTTTTCTCCAAATAAACAGAATAGCCCTCTTCTACATTTTCTAGAAAAAAAACAGAAGTCCAACACTAGTACAGTCATAGATGAAGAATAAATAAAAGCCATCTCAAAGCAGCTAAAATGAAGAAAAATATTTTAAAAATAAATATTCTCAATATCTTATAAAGAACTATGCATAGACACTTCTTTAACCGACATTATTAAAATCCAAACCCCAAACTGCTTTTGCTCAGTGTCATATGAAATGTGGGTGTTCCCTTCTTTCCAATGTAAATGCCAATGGCCATTACCATTAGTAAACAAATGAAAGCTAAAAACAGCCCACAAATTGTAAGGAAGAATAGGAAAAAGGGAAGGAAAAGTCTTTCAGCCATATGAAAATTACTCTTTCATGACTTCACAGGCCCCTTGTTCTTCCCGTGCCCTCACTCCTTTAAGCACACAACCCTACAGCAAAGTTCAGGGCAGGCAGTAGCCTGAAATTAACTTAGACATGCCTGCAAATGGGTGAAGGGCAGGATGTACATGCACTACTCAACTCTGAGCTCTTAAATTACTGACCTGGACTGCCAGTCATACCCTCGATGGAGAGAAACACATCTTCACTGGATGGAGAGGAGACCCTCTTTAGGATGTTGCCCAGGGATGTTGCTCTAGGCTCCATCTCTCAGTTCTGCACTGAGCAGAACTGGCTGGAAGTCTCTCTCTCAATGAAGAGCAGAGAAACAAAGGTATCTATAATATCTATGCCACTTACTGAAACTTTTTTTACCCAAGGACCACAGCTGCATGCTATCAAAACTAACAGTCTACCCCAGGAGAAACCAGTACCCTTCATGGCATCCACAAAGCCACGTAACTCACTCATGAGAAATGTGTCAATGACCACAGAGTCCACTGCCTTTAGAAATTAACAAGAAATTTCCTCTCCCTTCCTGAACTACAGCCGTTTCACACATAAACACCGTCTCAGAACAACTCTTGTCAAATTGAAACAGCTACAAAAGAAGAAAAAGGTGATTTGTCTCTGAGGAACATGCTCTGCTGTGCACTGAAGCCTAAAAGGGTAGCAGCTAGTGAGTCAGAGGCTTCAAAACCTCATTGTTGCCTTCACTTCTTATTTCCACTCATACTGACCACAGGCCGATAGGAAATTCTATTATTGTTAAAAAACACAAACAAGATAGCCAAAATAATTCAGAATCCAATCGATACCTTACATTGTGGCCACAAATAACAACTCTAACCACAATTCCACACCCTGTTGAATTAGCTTGAAGGTCATCTGGCCCTAATCTTGGTATTTCTTTTCCTATCACATTCTTCTTTAACTTATAAAGAATAGCCTGGCCTAAACTTCCAACAAGTAAAAACAAGCACATGAATCCATCCTAAAACTCCAAGACATTTAAGTATTTAACTGCATCTGATTATAAAGGGTAAGAGCTGAAGTTGCCACCTGGCTTCTGTAAGCACCTGGCAGACCCCCATTCTCTGCTGCGAGGCACATGAAGAACCACTAAAATCTGACAACACTGAGTTACCTTATGCCATGGCTTCCAGCCAAGCTTTGAAAGGCAACAAATGAGATTGTCCCTTGAGTGGGGTCATTCACAGGACCAGAAACAACACAAAGTGTATATAGACACGTATATATATATATATGGTCTACTCAAAGGTGGCCATCAAGATTCCTTAAGCAAGATTCCTTTTTTAGTTGAGAGCTGCTGTCTCCAAATTCTTCCAAAACCCACATCAAAGGGAATGGGAGAAAGAGACAGTAGGTTCTCACTCCTTTAAAAGAAAGGACTGAGCTACAAAAAGCCTTAATTCCCCCACAGTTTGCACCTGCACACATGCTGATACAGCCCAGCCACCCTGGAGTCACGTCTAGCACTCTCTCTGGGTTATCTTGCACAGGTGTGGCATTAGCAAGGATTGCTGTTCTCCAACAGCTGTCAGATCTTGTGTTAAGGTGACTATTTCAAGACTTAAGATAACTTTCCTGGCAAATGAGAGTGAATTCGACAATGACTAAAAGCTTACGACAAAGATGATATGTTCATAGACTACTTATCATGACAGAGGAGAATTTTACCTCTAGTACCTGCTCTTCCCAAATTGAAACAGAAATACTGACTAATCTTTCTGTTTGGCTGCCTTGATCTCCATTAGTAACATTTTCTTGCAGCAGAGAGGTGAAGCAGGGCACCCCACAATGTCAAAGTCACTCAGACCTCTGACTATGGGGTCATGTGAAGTCTCACATTCCTATTAGAGATGCATAGCTACGACAACACTGGGTTAGAGAAGGTCTGGTCCTCTAAGAGAGAGGTTATAAATATGCACTGAAATAGTTCAAACTACTTTTTCCCTTGCTTTTAGCTTTAGGAAGTTTACTATTTTCACCATGGAAGGAAATGAGCCACCACAAAAGAGGTCATCTGATAGCATCCTATTCTTTCCCTTCTTCCTTCTGCCCCTAGAATGCAAGGTAGGTCCTAGTGAATATTTTATATCTTAATTACCGAGAATAATTATCAGTTAAAAAAATTCATTAAAGGGATATTGCTTTCATGTAGCTCTGAAATGAAATTTAAATCGCTTTTCATCTCTTCACCGTAACCTGTTGGAATGAAAACCAATTTATCAAGTTTCTTCAAAACGGACCTATCCTGCTACGCCAGACCACCGCCTGACGAGCCGCCTCAGGAGGATGGGCACGGGCAGCGGGGCGGCGCTCGGGCCGCGGTGGTCACGGCTCACGCCAGTGGGTCACTTACCCTCGGCCGGGCTGGGCTCGGCCGGGGCTCGCCCGGAGTGAGGCCGGGCCGAGCCGGGCCCAGCGCGGGGCGGCCCTGCCCTCTGCGGGGGCCCGGCGGTACTGCCGGCCTCCCGGCGGGGCGGCGCCGCTCCCGGCCCTGCCGCGGGGCACCTGCGGCCGCCTTCTTCGCCAGGCGCGGGCGGGATCGCCGCGGAGCGGTGCTCGGCAGGCAGCGCACCTGCCGCTCCCGGCCGCCACCGAGCGGCGAGGGCGGGGAGGCCCCCGGAGCGCTGCCCCCGCGCCCCCATGGCGGGCTGTCAGCCCGTGCTCCCGTAGCTGCCCCGCCGTGCAGGGAGCTGGCTGAGCTCGGGCGGCCCCGGGAAAGGTGGGCGGCAGCAGAGAGAGCCAGGTCTGCTGCCACCTCCACGGCCGCGACCTGAGTGTCTCGAGGCTGAGCGAGCTCCCCCTCATTGCCCCTTAGCTCCATCCTTCCCTCTGCCTTTTCCATGTCAGTGTTCATTGCACAACCCCACAGATACCAAATTATTTCCTTGTTTTTAAAAAGAGCCCTCAGACAAGCCCCCTGAAGTCTTATTAAGCTATCCCACCCTCGGGGATGCTAATCTGATCCCCGATACAGAAATAGTACATGAGTAGCTGTACTGCTTTCTCCTTCAGAGTTAGCCATGGTATTATCAGGAAAACCCAATATGTGGCCGAGACAAGTATATGGATAGAAAAGTTTGTTTACGCTTAGCCTTGGTGTGATGGAGTGGATGCTCATTGAAAGAAGCATTTCAAGGGCCTGGAGGGCTCCTGTTATTGAATCCTCAGTGCTGTGACTCAGTGTGTGGTAAGGGCTGTAAATCCTCTGAGAGTTGTTTTCATTCTTCGATGCTCTTAACACACAGCAACAGTGGCAAGAAACGTCTCCATCTTTTCTGATGCAGCTGGACTGACTTCTATTAGCCAAGCCTTGTGGTCCCTAGGTTAAGCTACTACCTATCAATTTACTAGGAAGAGCAGTTTCAGTGAAGAAAAATATGAAACAGCTCATCTGCTGTGTAATGGAGGCATTAGAGGGAATTTTTAAAAGCGCGTTAGCTGAGAGCAACAGGCACTAGTAGTCGGGGTTTTCTCTTCAATTGTAGATCAGCTTCAAGGTCCCCATCGTCAAAGGAGATTAGCAGGTGAACCAGGTTAATTGCTCAGGCACCATTAGGTCTGTTTCTCCCTCCTTCCTAAGCATGCTATGATCAAGTAGTCGGGTTTCCCAAGCCCAGCGTTATTCCTGGGAAAGATACAACACAACACAGTAATTTGTAATGTGGACTCTCCCGGCAGTCACACTCTCTGTCCAGAAAGGACACTGCTGAATGAACTGATTGACAGCATAGCAATCAACTCCCTCAGAAAGACAGATCTCCACACTCCCCTAATGACTCTGGTGCGACGTACGCAGAGACTGCACTGATGGAAGCAGGCGAAAGTCACCAGCAGAGTAAATCGTCGGTGAAATCTGAGGACTACATACGAAATATTTTGGTTTCTTTACTGCTGAGGAATACATTCAGTGCAGGTAGCTCGGTTTGCAAGCTGAGCGAGCCTGAGGCAAGGGGCCATGAAGTGCCAGCCCTGTGCGTAACAAAGGGCCGGGGGAGCGGGCCCTCAGAGACACGGCAGCAGCCCACCATCCCCTCGCTAAGACACTCCAGGGATAAAAGCCCAGGGCTTCCTCTCTTCGTAGCTCCTCCTCAGAAGCACCAGCTCGAGTTGTTATTTTGTTATTTAGTTATAGCACCGACAGTAAATCATTTTAAGGATCGGGACGTCTGAGACTCTGCTATAGGAAAGCTAGGGACCGGCCGGTAAGGAGGTAAGGAGAGCTGGTGTGACTGTGACCCTGTTGAGCGTGGGGTGTGTAGCTGTGAATGGTCCCAGCTCAGGTGGTGCATGGCACTACTGGATGGTCGGACAGGAGAGTTTCCTGAACATTTACCTTATCCTGAGGAGACCTCTTGACAAGATGATGATGATGATCAGGTGGTGGTGGTGATGAGCTATCAATTCTCAGTACAAGATTAGTCTTCCCACGGAGTTTGCCACACAATTGCCACTTAAGTGAAACGGAAACAAAACCAGCCTTCAACAGTGAAATGAATGCAAACACTACATGACTAGGCATTAAACTTATTAACACAATTAAATACTGTCAATTAACGAAATGAGATCAAAGTGCTTTTCAACTTTACAAAGACAAACACTTTTCAAAAGGTGGAGTAATGTTTATTTTTTTGATCCCAGTTGTACTCCCATGTGGGTTTCATACATAAATCCCTGTATTTCTAAAAAGCCTGGCATAGCTTTCAAAGCATTCACACCACTGATCTTGATATTGTACTTAGAACATACATAGCAGTCACACCGATACCACTGCTTTTGCCTAATAGCTGGTGTAGACAGTAACCTTCAAAACAAACCCCAAGACCACAAAAAATATATAGCCAAATCAACTATGAGATGGCTAAATACAGAAATCATAGTATCATTGGAGTACGATCATAGCATGATTGCCTGGCATACCTGGGATTTCTGGCACTGCAGAATAGCACAGGGCAATTTAAATATATGTGACTGAAGTGCTGTTACCTCCCTGCATGTCTCCTGCTGTTCCTGGCTTTTTTGTCTTTTCCATTCTGAAGCATCAAAGTTACCATGGAAACAAGCAGTGGCATTTATGTATATTCGTGAGCTTTCCCCATCCACAGCACGTGAAGTTAGTCTCAGTTAATGGTGTCACCTGCATCTGGTGGAGCACATCCCTGAGGAAGGACGCCCTGCAGTGGGATATGGGCACTGGCAGAACGAGACAGTTCTGAGCACCGCCCTGGAGAGGGGCTCTAGGAGCAGGGCCAAATGCCTCCAGGGGAAGGAAACTTGAAATTCTTTCTGCTGTTGCTGAGTAGCAGGAGTTAACAGCTTTCTCAAAGCAGGAGGAGCTGGTAAGAAATAGGACTCTGGGGACAAGTATTTTGGACACAGTGCAGTGACATTTTTTTCCCACCCAATGAGGACAAGTGGGAGCGTGACCTCCAGCACCACACGCAATTTCTTTTAGACAAATATGTAAAGGAAATAATTTTAAGTATCATGGCATGAGGACATAGGGTCTCTTTAATTTAAGCTCGCCTTAATTTGCTGACTTCTCTTGTCAAGAGGATGTATTTCAGCAACAAAATAACTAGAGGATATATCTGCAGACACTTGTGTAATGCTGGAAATTTAAAACTTGAGTGGATAGCAGTAAGTGGCAGACCAAAGTGCTTTGACTCTTAAAGCCTTCGATAGATCTTGCACCCTTCTGTTTATTCAGGTGGACTTGGATAAATTGCATCAGCTTCTTGACTCTTGAAAATCCAGTGATGAGAACTGGAACAGCAGATACCCAGAAACTGTTTCAGTTTAGATGCTACAAAATTAGAGGGACAATTCCATCTACATAGCCCAAAACTTTCAAAAGTGATGAATTGAGTTGGTTCGCCCTAGTTTTTGATTGGCCAGTCTAAGACCTTATGAAAACATGAAGAATTGCTATTCAGAAAATACAGCTCACCCTCTGCAACCTGGTAATTATAAAAAATATCACCAGCAGGACACCTCTGGGTATTCAGGCATTCTGGTAAGCAATGTTAGAGTAATGCAACCAAGCAATAGTATTTATTTATAGTACTAATTTTTTAAAATTAATTCAGGACACTTCTGCCCTGTGTTAGTTAATGTGTATTTTTACAAGCAGTAAAGGCACTTGTATGTAAATAACCTGTATAGGAAATTGTGTTCTTTTCTCATGTGTCCTTTTCTCTCTGTAATTTCATTCCTTCTCCATTACTCAGAGGCCAAGTAGGGATGAAAAGAATAAATCAAAATTATCATTCTTGCAAAATAACAGGCTGAAAAAGCATTGTCTCTCAGTGATTTCCATAAAGAGACAGAACTTTGTGTAAGATATTGGAAGAGAACCATAATAACTTTCCATTATATGAGCCTCGGTATTTTTACTTAGAATGAGAGAACAAATGAGGAATTCAAGAGAGTGAGCTCAAGGCATGAACATTTGTCCTGCAACTCACATATGTTAGAATTAAGGGAGAAAAATATTCTACTAGTGAGAACAACAGAAGTTTATACTACCAGAACACATCTCAAGTGACCCTCAGAGGTACAATGACAATTTTAAACTCCCTCCAAAATTATGTGTGCAGCTAGGCTAATGGCTATATGGTACAAATGGCAGTTGTTTCAGAGAACTCCTGTTCTAGTACATGATGAACAGTGGTTGGTTTCCGACACTCATCAGCCAATTTTAGAGCCCCAAGCCAGACACTTGGAAAATTCTAACATGATTTAGCCCCAAAACAACATGGGCATTACTGTTTCTGCTGCAACAGCATTTGGAGGCCTGAACTGCTTCAGCATAGGCACAGTGCAAAATAAATAGGGCAGTGTTTACTCCACCAAACATCTTCAGTCATGATACAGTCTCTCTGGAAAAGGGAATGCTACTTCCTACTTGAGTTCAGGTCCGGATGCTTTGAGTACTAATAAGGCTAAGGAATAAGTATCAGCAGTCTACACTTCTCTTTCCTTCATTTTCAGTCAGCTGATATTTATATCCAGGTGAAGACAGAAAAACCTGTAAGTTTCTGCTATTTAGTGGATTCTTAACTTGCTCTCAAAATCAAGTGCCTTCTGGACCAAGAATAGGTTTTTTTGGGTCATCACTCCCACTACCATCTCAAAGATGCTCTTAATAAGCCACAGTTTATTAAATATGCACTGCCTCAAGTTTATTTTGAAAATATTAGATATGCATTATAGCTCTAGGATACCTTTCCACACCAAAAAAAAAAAAAAAAGGAAACATCACATATAAGACAATAACATTAGTACAAGTGGCTATGTAACAAAAAATGTTATTAGCAACTGCTGTAGACACCATACTAGATATGACATTGTCCACATCTGAACATCTGAAGGACTGTGGCTCAATATTGTTTCAACTGCCAAAATCAGCTGACAAGAGATTTGCTTTCCATGACTTTTAAAATAGTTATTGAGTATGATTCCACTGTTAAGTTTCCCTGTCCTAAAGCTTTGCCAGACAAATACAAAAATGTGAAGTGCACCAGCACTGTCTGTACTTCCATGGCTAGAGAGAGACATCCAGACTCACAGCTGATTTCACAGTTAATCCTGAAAACACCTCGGAATTTTTTACTCTTGTCCCTCTGGCCTTGTAACTTTGGCAGTGCCTGGTACAGGATGCTCAAGAAAGAGTACAAGATTGTTCCCACAGCTGAGAATTTGTTCATCACCATTGCCCAGACACATGGCCTGAGATGATGTGAAAATAGCTGTACCCAGCCTGTACCAGCAGCTCTTGACACACACCATAATGACACACAGACACAAGTGCACTGGTGGGAAGAACAGACACAGCCCCTGTCAGCCTTAATACTCAGCAGTATTAGATCTGTTACCTTTATATACAAAAAAATCTACAACCATTTTGCATCTTCAGTTTTAGTATCTAGGGTAGCTGCTGGCAAGGAACTGTACAGTTTGGCATGACATGCTGTAAAGCATGTTCTTTCTTCTAGTATGCCATGCTCCTTTGCAGGAGGGGCAATGTGCAACTTCCAAATTCATCCTTGTCGTGCTTATGAAGAACACAGTGTGTGTATCAGGCACTGGTGGACTGCTGCCAGGAAGTAAGAACATGCTGGCATTTTTATGAGAATAAATCAATTAGTCAAAATCAGTTTTCAAACCCTACATACCTTGATGCTGCAAATAAACTTCTCATCACAGAAAGTCTGTATTAGCATGAGAGAAGGGAATGAAAAAAATTAAACATCCATAACTTTAACATGAATAAGACACAGGATGTCCAACTCACCAGGATTTTAGGAGACAAGTTTATTCCCCCTGCCCAAAATATGTTTGAACGTGATTTTTAGCTATGAACATGATCTCTCTGGCATGACTGTAACAGTCTTCAAATTGGAAGGGGGAACTGCTTATCGGTCCTTTACTCCAAGAGCATGAGGTGTTGTGAACATTTCTGTGGAAATGACTGGATGGTCTATACAAACCCAGAGGCAGAAGAGAGATTACTCCAGAATTACAGGTAGATAGTGCCTGACGAGGTATAACAATTGCAACACAGATTATTCTCTTTAATAAACACGTCACCACAGTTGTTTTCTTCTCAAAAAGGTTGAAACAAGCTTTATTTTAACATACAAATCAGATTGTGTACAAGGCAAAACATACCCTTATAGAGATAGGCAGAGTGGATCAACACACACCATGTGTAGCCACTTGCACTACAGTAATCCTGAGACATGGACAAAGGCCCTAAAAGTCTTTTTAATCACTCTTGCTATAGCCACCTCCATTTGGGAATTAAAAACATTATACAGTTCAGTGTCAGGAAAACAAATGACCTATAAGCAAAATACCCAAGATAATGGTCTAACTCCCTGCTGTCATCCAGGTACACCAGCAAGAGTTCAGAACTTGAAAAAAATCAAGCAATGGAAATATGCAAGGTTACTTCATTAACACTGAAAAGCATACATAGAAGGATGCTAAGATATTTTTGCTGCCTTCAGCTACTACTGTCTTCATGAACTGTGTGGTCTGTGTGTCAAGCTTACATATCCTATGAACTTAACAAAGAGTTCTCTATACTGTGTGTTAAGTTAGTAAAAAAAAAACCCCAACTTCCTTTGCTTCCTTTCAATATGAAGTTATATGTGATATAGAAATATTTTAAAAAGCTTTTAAAAGCAGTAGAACTACAGACATTTAAAGTCATTTCCCTAATATTAAAGGCTACTTGAACACCCTCATTTTGCTACAAGACTGTTTTTCATTAAATGACATCAAAAAAAGGAAGTCTCTTTTTTAAAAAAAGTTAAAGATATGGAAACGTTACAGACATGTTTGGAGCTTTTCTTCAGTTTTGCAACATATAAAAATAAATTACACTATATATTATGGCTTTCCTTTATTTATCTACTCATTTAGTAGCAGTGTCATCATGGATTTAAACACTAGATGTAGTAAATAATTAACGTGTCATGTTCTTTAGACTTTGCTTGAGTTTTGAATTTGTGAAAAGAAACAAGCAAATATTAGAGGAAAAATTAAGAAGCCTCCAGAAAAACTTAAATAGCAAGAAGCACCCGTAGAAGATGTCTTTCAGAGAAATTTTTATCTCAATTTAAAATTTTAACTTGATTTTTAAAGCAATTTAAAATTGAAGTTTTAATCTTCTTGGCAAAATAAAGGCCAAGCCAAATATCCCCTGCACTTCAACAGTCAGGACTTCCTACTGAGCTTCATTTCAGAAATGTTGACATACCACTATGATACTGTTTTGCTACTGAAGTAATGATTGCTCTTTAATGGTTGTTAATAATACAAGATAATAGATTTGGTATGCAGCTATCTGAAAAAGGCCACAATAATGCTAAACCAACAAAACTCAAAACTACAACATGACTGCTCAATATCATGTGTTGTTCACTACCAGTGGAAGGGGAGGTTGGGCACAAAAGGTGCTTGAGTCAGACTGAAAGACTTCAATTACACATTGCTGTATTATTAATGGCTATATTATTAATATACTTACATTTTGAAGACTAAAGTTGCATTCAAATCAGACAAGCTATGACAACATTCAAATACATGTAAATAAAAAGAATTCTAGATTCATAGCCAAAGTAGTAGCAAAAAAAGTCTCATTGTGCAGTTGATGTAGCATTTACAACAATAAACTAATGAATTCAATAAGACAGACTGTGGCACCGAATTTGGGAGTATTTTTAAGCTCTAGTTTTACTCAGGACAGAAGAGTTGCCAGCTGAATCAACTTAACTGACTACTGTACTTTCCAACTCCTCGTAAACAAGACTCCATGTTGTGCACAAAAGAGGAGCTTTCACTCCCCTGTTTCTTCAAGGAAAGTACCTGAAAGGCAAGCTGTAGTGATTGTTTCTGACATCAGTAGAATAAAGAAGCAGATAGAAAAGTAGGTATATATAAAAAAGTTCTTTAAAAGCATCTGTCCTGGTTTGATTTTGTTTACAAAAAGGCACTTTATGTATTGCTAAAACTCCAGCACCATACTTGTCCTTGGAGTTTTTCTGTTAGAAGGCTAAGTTGCAAGGTGGCCAGCATGAGGAGGCAAATGTTCTTTATACAGTGCCTATTTGCTACAAATTTTATAATTACACAAAGTATCTTACACCAGTTATTTAGAAGAATAGATTCATGTTCAAAATAATAACAGGTCTTCAAACAATACTTCAGTGATGACAGATGATCTGTCAGAGACGACACACCACCTGTAGTGAGTTCACGCTAATAAAATTAGCAATGTAAATCTTTCAGAAGTGAGTCCTCAGTCTTTTGTTTTCCTCTCGAAGTCTCTCAATTTCAGCTACTAAGCTTTCATTTACAGAGTATCTTTCAAGTAAAGCATGCATTTCATTCTAGAGAAAAGAAAAAAGTCTCAATCAGTAGTAATAAAGTTAATAATTCCAGTTTTATCCTATTGGCTTTCATATTTCTTTTAAAAATGAAATAACTTAGATAATTCTGTTTTTAAAAACTTCTGATAAGAAAAGTAAGATTTTCCCTTTTAAGCTGACATACAGTATTTTGATCATTAATACATTGGTGAATATTTTATCAAAGGATATTTTGCAGTTCTTCAGGATGAGAATCTACTAATGCAGATTCCATTAAAATGCTCAGAACCCAGACAAGGCCTTTTTAATGCAGATCAAAAGAACAAAGATTCATAAAAAGGTGAAGCTAAAGAATACAGAATAGCTCAGTACATACATAGTATCTACAAGTAAAGCTTTCTATTTGAATTCCATCTATCTTCTCCTTACCCCTTCTGAAGGACAGCTGAATATGTTTATATCTCCTGAAATATGGAATTCATACCTACTCAACCCCTAGATTCCCTTTATTAACAAAAGAAAAAGCAATTTCACAGATTCCCATTCCTGTTTTCCCCCTCCTTCACATGAAATCCTCCCTTTCTTTTTCCTAATAAACAAAATATATTTTCAATTTTGAGAGAAGATGGCATGCCTTAGCATTATCAAAATTGAAAACTGGATACATTTCCCATCATGGTCCTTGTACCTACCAACTGCATATGGAATTGCTTGATCATCTCCACTTGCAAATTCACAATATCTCGATGGCATGCTTCTCTGGGGGAAGAATTGCAAAAGGAAGATGCTCAGACTTACTTAGGAAGCAGTCTCTCTCATACCCTCAGCACCCAAAACTCCACAATTCCTCCCCTTTGCTCTCATCAAAAGTCTAGAAACCCTTAAGACTATGAACAATCTTCTACAGCTTATTTTAGAATACTGTTGTTATGATATTGATTTTTACAAGTACCATTTTTTTTCAGCACATAAGAAGATGAAGGACTTTTCAGTTTAGAAACACAAATATATACATGGTGATATCAATATTCTTTTTCACTTGCAAGCAGTAAGCTCCTCTTATTTTTACCATTCAAAGCTAATTTTCAATCTACTGCTCATAAGCACTGCAGAGGAAGATATTTATCTGTACTTGAAGATACACCTTTTCAGTATATATGACTTTCAACAGTCTTTTGTAAAAGGGCCCAAAACATCAACTGAGTAAGTGATACATTATTCTCAATACCATGGAATAATCCAGGTTAATCTACATAAAAAGCAGTGGCAGTGTTGTCTGTGAAGTGGACATGAATTTGTTAATTCATGGACAACCATTCCACACTACCAAAACTAGGCTTGAAAATAGCCTCTGATCATGACACTAACACAAGAGTTCCAGGAGCTGAGCAAGAACAAGACCAGGTCACAGAAAAGCAGGCAAGCTGACAAGTTCTTCCTGCACAGTGCAGCACAGTGCAGTTGTCTGGGACTGAGTACTGTGCTATGGGTACCACTGGTCTGACAAAGTCAGGTGTTTCTTTAGTGCACAGACACAGCTCTTACTTAATTTTCCTTTCCTCAAACATATAGCAAACCCAAAGGCAATCTTCACTTTCTCTTTCCACAGATTATTGTGCTACAGAATTCCTACTGGAGGCAATCTTCTTAGAGTGTATCAAGAATAGATGCCAGCTAGCATCCTATAAATCCAAAGATGTAGGCTATCTCCCAAAGACAGGGAGATCAAGAAACAAACATCTTTTTGGAACCAATGAATTATGTATTATTCCTGGTCTTTTCATGAAGGTTCATGGTTCCCCCCCACCCCTTTCACTTGAGGAGGAATGAATTTCAGGCAAGGAAGATAAAAATCCTTTCCTCAGGTTCCAACAGGTGAGGTAGTTACCTCAATGGGAAGCTTACAACAGTTCCCTTCCCTCTTACTGACCACAGTACTAACAATCTTTCATAATCAGTTTAAATGTATCTGCAACTAAAAACTGGGAAAAGGGCCAGCAGAGCCTTCCAGCCACTCCAGAAAGTATAGGTCAGAGGAGAAACACAATATTTAAGGCTCCAGATCTGAGGTACTGGAAGTAAAAGACTGGCAAGCATAACTTCCAACTCTGGAGTGCCTGAACATATATTTTAAAGAAAACACATCTGCAATACATAGACTGCATTTTAGGTTACATCAATTACATGTGTTGTAATTGTTTATTACCAAAAAGTCCCAGGGGAGTTTTACCATACTACATTTATGTAAAGACATTAAATAACATTCAATGTATTTTTTCTGTTGGCAGATAGAGAGCAGCCATAGTCACAGACCTACTAAACTAGTTTTGCTTTGCTTTTTGTCAAGACAGCAGCAGTTCCCCTGTCCTGCAATTCTTCTCCACCATCTCCATTCAACCTACTTCATCTTAAAGTGGGAAGTGATGCCCTAGATAAGATTCTCTTAACTTTTTCACCTTCTTCAAACTCCACTCTAAACAGAACCATGCTAATTTGACTTCTTTCAAGACAATTGGAATGTTGGTTAGATATCCACAAGGTAAGCTGACACCAACCATCACTTACAGCACAGATGTTATTTCAAAGCAAAGCTCCACCAGCAGAAATACACATGCCAAGATAACAACAATCAAAGCCAACACAACTCAACTGGCTATGTCAAATTCTCCTCACTGTCAACTTGAAATTTCTCCTGCTGGGATAGGGAGACAAGCAAGGAGGAAAAGAAATCAGTGCAAAGCTTCAGGAAAAGAGTAGAGATCTTGCTATGCAGACTGAATTTACCATCTGAGAAATATTCACTCATTCTGGAAACATCAGCAAAGTCATACACCAACAGCCCTCAGAGGCATCAGTCTATTTAGTCATCAGAGCTATTAAAAACTAAGTTTTATCCCTAGTTTTTCAGAAATAGGGCTATAAATGGTGTAATTTTCTAATCCAAAGAGAAATTTGTTTGAGCAATGCTGAAACACCTCATTAAGAAAACATGTCATTGAAAACAAAACACTCTGCAGGAACACCAGTACCTGAAGTCATCCATTGTTTCTTGTATCATATTCTGAATGAAGTTTATTTGAAGTGCTGTCAGAGGTGCATTTGTTCTGCTACTCCCAATGGTTTCTACTATTTTTTCTGACAACGAACTTGCAACTCCAGCAGTGACAGGTGACGTTATCTTTGAACCTTTACAATTGAAAATAAAATACTGAGAACCCTCAAGATAAATAAAAACCACTCATATACTGCATTACACTGGTACTTTCTAAAAAATAATTATTTATTTAATTAATTTTACCTCAAGTATTGCTTGGTAAAAAAAACCCATCAGATTTAGAATAAGTCTTTTCAGAGGCAACTAGAGACATTTTAAGAGGGCTGACTTGATTTAAAGAACCGAGATCAAGTCCATTTTATCAGATTTCACATGAGCTTACACTCAACCACACCTAGGACTGTGCCAAAATTATCAACTTACCTGCTGAGGTAGTACCATTTACTGGTAAATCATATGCAGGATGGGCCTGAATATTCTTCATTGGTTTCTCATTTGCATCAGGAGTAGATAATGGTGGAGAAGGTTCTATGCTTGATAAGCTTGATTTTGAAACCTGACAATAGAAACAATTTTTTTTATTTCAAAGATTAAATCTACTTGTTACAATTGTCTAATTGCATGTGAAGACTAAGTTTTCCGAAATGCACCTTCAAACATTTTTGCTTTTAGGAATCTGCTCAGAAATACATGCTTTTCATTTCCTAGCAAGGTATCTGAAAAATGGATTGCTAAAACATTCTAAATTGCCTCAAGTGGGCATAAAGAAGCAAGTGAAAAAGGCGGGGGCCTCTAATTTTCACATCAAAAATGTTGTGACTAAGTTGTATCACTCCTAGCAAACTTAGACTTCTCAAGAGCAATACAAAAGTAGCAAAGCTCTGTGCAGAGACATATCAAAGATATCTCAAGAAAAAGAGGGAGACAGAGAATAGGGAAAGAAGAGAGTGGAATTGACCTAACAAACAACAATCAATCATACTGGTGCAACCATCTAGTGATCCTTCTTGATTTTCTAGAAAAATCTAAATACTCCTCAGGCTACCTGTTTTGTTTCATGGGAACTTATGTAACCAATCTTATTTAAGACACACATACATTTATCTTCCATTGCTGAAGGCCAATTCATCTAAATCACACAAGGTTTTATGGATTTGTGTTAATAGTGCGTGAACAGAGTTGCAAAATGAAATCAGATTGGGCAGTATTCAGTATTCTTTTCTTCAGGCAGTAATATTCTGTCAAGATTCTAAAAAGAGCACTCATAATAAGAACACCTGCTTTAAGACATCTTTAGATTCTTGTTTCCCAAGACTTATTTTCTTGGAGTCAGTCTCTGGATGTTCCTCTTCTTCTTTAATTGGAGATCCCACAAGTGCATGTATTGGGCTAGACTGTGTCCCTTGTGCACTACTGCCCACCAGGTTTCTTTTTAATGGAAAGGCAATGGTTGGCTGTGGGAGAAAATCCAAACCCAACACGTAGGACTGGAAATCCAGGCCTAAAATGAAAAGAGAAAGATGAAACACACAGGTCAATAAACACACACACCACATCTATTCCACAGTTAAAAAGCTTGCACACTCATAGAAAACTGATTGACAGAAGAAATCACCAAAAAAAGTACTTCACAAAAAACTACATCCTTCCATACAACTTATGGTGCCCCCATCCTTACAAAGTAATAAAACATGAAAAGCTTCTGTATATCACAATAAATTGTATTAAGGAAAAAAACCCAATCACTTTAGGACCATACTCTTGACTTCCTGTTACCATGTTGTGTCTCTCAATGTGTCAGATAATTCCCAGAAAAGTTGTTTCACTGTCTGCTTTGGTCATTTGTTGGTTTTTTTTTTTTTCACTGGTATGACAAAATCAGCATGTGAGAACTAGCACAGACCTCCAAAGACCTATCACAGGCATATGCTTACCATTTCCTTGAGGATCTTCAGTCACTTTATTTGCAATAATATCTACAAAACAGCAGAACACAGACACATTTGTATCACTGCATCAAGTTCATAATCAAAGACAAATTAAAATATAAAGTAGGTACAGCAGTCAGTCACAAGTGACATTTTGTCACACTACATGCAGAGGAATTATGCTTTGCAAATTCCAGTATTAGTAACTTACCATCTCTGACTGGAGAAAACACGTCTCCTAAACTACTTCGACCAAAATCATCAAAGTTGCTTAATTCAGCACTTTTCCCATGATCTGCCTCTTTAGATGGAATGACATCCAAGCTGGAACTATGGGGAAAACCTTCAAAGGACAAGATCATTCCATTAGTAATTGACCTTTTCCAAAAATAACATACATTATGGCTAAACAATCCCACACCAAGCATGATACCTGGGAAGTCCAGTAAGCACTTCAGAACATCTGCAGATGCCAGTCAGAGGGTCAATATTAACTTCCTCATTCAGGCTGTCAACAAAGGTGACTACAGCTAAAAGCCCAAGAGGAGGGTTGTAAAATTGGAGAACCCACTCATGCTCAGAGAAATCTCTATGATGGGCACAGCAATTTTATGGTGGATCAGCTGAAGTGAAACTAGTGACTAAACCTTCTGCTAATAAGATAACCACATTCAGATGATAAAAATTTAAATTTGTTCTGCAAGAAAAAATTTTGCTGTATTAGGGCCATTAAGCATTCGAAGGGAAATTATATGAAACACCTTTTTTAAAACTTATCTAGTGTTAGTGTAGTCTCTGCTTACTTGTAATATTAAAAAATCAGCGTACATATTCTAGTATTAGAAAATCAAATTGAAGTTACAATTGCAGGCAAAAAAAAAAACAAAACCCAACCAAACTTGTTCCTAGACCTTTCTTCACTCTACCCTCAAGCCCCTTCCCTGACCTAATCCAAGGGCAAAAAAGCTTTTTATATGCATGGCACCAAGGACAGTTATCTGAAGAAAGGAAGCATACCTTAAGTCCAAAAAAATCCTCAGCAGTTATTCAAACTACAGTTTTTAGGAAGAGAATTAAACTGCTCAGACAACCACCAGAATAACTATCATAATTTCACAAAATGTCCACAAAACCTACAACTACTTTTTTAGATGGGATTACTTGTTGAAGTGATCCAAATATGACTGTGTGGGTGACTGCAATTAATCACGTCCAAGTATTTACATTAAGTGGAACCTGAGTCATATTTACGATTTCACATTTAAATGTATTAATATATTACATTTTCACTCCTTCAGATGTGTCAATTGTGACACCAACACAGGATTGCACTTGCTAGTTAAGCAAATACTTGGTATACTGAGTCAAATCAGAAGTGCAGCATCAACCTGTGCGTCAGAATTTAGAGGATCTACGTGGAAAAAGTGTAACATAAAATTGGACCAAAATATCTTGTGCACTTTTACCCATTCCCAGAAATACAAATGTAGTAAGGTACTTAAAGCAGAGAACAGCCGGTAAATGGGAGTTTATGGGAAGCCAACTCAAAGTACATCCGAGTTTCTCATCATATTCTGACTTCATTTATACTTTTGTACCTTAAAAATACCAGTGACAAAAAGCCTCAATTTTGTTTAAATATGTTATCAGATTACTTTACTGAATGCCCCTAATTTCTCCAAGTTAAATCGCATGAACGGGTTCTAGAAAAAACTCCAGACAACAAATGAAGTTTGTGGTAATTCATCCATCCTCATTTTTAACCTTAAAGACCATATCTTCTGCAGTATTCAGAGGTTTTTACTTCTAAATCAAATACTCAGATTAAAAAAAACTGTTTTGCTTGGTAAGCCTTTACTTTCTTAAAACACTTATTATGCATGGTCCCCTTTAAGGGGTAACAGCCACTACATCTTCAAATAAAGATAATAAATTGTATGCTTTAAGCAAAATAAAATTTTCCACACCATTCAGTAATGTTGATTAGCAACACTTCTTGCATACACACAAAACCTTCTACTTCACCTCATACTTCACTGCATACCCAAGGGAGGTCATTAATACACATCCCTATGGACTGCAGTGGCTTATTGCCTAATTACTGTTACTAAATGTATTTCTCCTTATTTTAAAAGGGAGGGGGAAAGTGCTGTTACATTAAAATGGATTGAGGATTTTTTCAAATAATCAAACAAGCAGTGTTACTGATTTGATATTTTCAGAACTCTTGAATTAAACAAAATTTAATTTAGAGTACATGTCACACAGTGGCAGTTTTGGAATACTCAGAATTCTTACAAAGAACTTGCTAATTTCAGAGGCATAGATAGCAAGTACAGTTACACAACTAATCATACTTGTAACTATATTTAAACATCCTTCCTACCATGTGATACTGGAATCATGCCTCTCACAAAAATACAGTTCAGTTGTCACTTGGGTTTTTGGACTAGGTTGCTTTTTTTCCCTGTGTTTTCCCAGGTTAGGTTGGGTGGTTTTTTTGGTTTTGTTTTTCTTGATGAGGTCTGCTACTTCTATTCAGTACAAGAATTACAAATCTGTAGCTCTGCATTCCATGCAGACATTGCATTAGAAACTCCATTATGTACATAATCTGCAAGAAGTCAGAATGCAAGAGGTAGTCCCACAGTACCACCACAATTTTAAGACTTCATGTGTCTTAAGCTTACCTCCTACAGTCTCACAGCATGTGCTACACAGTGGGGAGGGAAAAAAAGTGTATGTGCAGGTACACAAACACAGTACTTCCGAACAAATGCCCTTCCCTCAGTGAAATTTTTACACTGTAATGGTCAAAACATGAAACACTGCTTCCATCTTCCCCATTATGCCACCTATTCTAAGAGTAGGAACACAACATTACCTGTTTTCTCCTGAAAAATCTCTCCTCCCTTATTTTCATTTGTCAACATAAGATGAGAGGAAACTGCTGCTGATGCTTGCAAGGCAATGTTTTTGATGCCAGTATTTTGAATTCCTCCAAGATTACTACCAGCTTTGACTTCTACTCTTTTGGACACAGGTTTATTTGAAGAACCTATTATGTTAGACTGAAGAAAAAAATAGAACCAATTACAAGAAGTTATTATTCCTTCAGCCTAAAGTAAAAATACAAGACAATATATTTTCCTTTTTAAAAACAGTAAAAAAAAAAAATCAGTTCAAGTCGCAAAGGTTGCCTAGGAGATATGCCTTTATAAATATGAAAAAAAGTATCTTCATGTAACTTCAAAGAGCATGGGAAACATCTGTGAGGACCTCCACAAGAATAGTAACAATTTAACAGTGGAGTGACCCTGCATGATTCAATTTTGATCCCAGGATTAGACATAGCAGAAAAAAGAGATTACAATATTAGGGACTCCAAATGTTACAGGAATAGTTAACCACTAGCAGCAAGTTTGCTAGAGGAGAAGGAAAGTCTCTGAGTGCTAAAGAATCCATTTCAAAGGTCCTCTCAGTGTCCACTAAATGGAAGCACAGGGTTGCTCGATTACAGTAGAGCCTAATTAAGTCTTGGAAGAACCTCTTAAGTCTTCTCTATTATTTAATTACCTTCTACATTGTTTATATGTCATAGCAAAAGTCCATATATAGGACATACAAAATATCTTCAGCTCTGTGTCTTCTTCTTAAGCAGAAGGGCCATTACAGACCTTTCTGCTCTGCCTACAAATAACCAGAGGTGCCATAATCTGCATGATCTGCAAAGGCAGCATATCCACACCAGAAAACCCAGAAGACTGCAAGTTCCACTTATTTCTATACTGAGGCCAGGAATGGGGGGAATTCCACATTAACAATGCCTAAAACAGTAGTTAAGACTAAGCAGTTTATAATTCCTGCGTTGGTATGATCCCATTTTGTTGGCATCTATAATGCTTAGGAAGTGAATGTTAAAACTTTTTTC
This sequence comes from Passer domesticus, assembly GCF_036417665.1. NCBI lineage: Eukaryota > Metazoa > Chordata > Aves > Passeriformes > Passeridae > Passer > Passer domesticus. The sequence continues at coordinate 43,788,770 of NC_087478.1, read as the reverse complement.
AGAAATTAAGCTTTTGCTTTGTTTTCATTAATCTGCATACTGAACACTAAAAGTACCTTGGAAAAAGTGCTGCTGAACTGAAGACGTATGCATTTCACACAGCCTTTGTGAGCAGTAACTGCCTTCACTGGTGATGTCAGCTGTCTTAAGTCATACTGGCAGATCTTTCCTCGGGAACATCCTATAGCCAAAGTAGTACCGTCAGGCATGAAGTCTACTGTGGTCAGAGGAAAATCAGCTACAACTGTTTTCAGTAACCTTCAAATATGAGAAATGACAGGATGAAGCTTTTAGAATTCAAAGGTTGGTCTTTTCAACACAGAATATCTAAAAGAAATATATATATAAGCTTTCATAATTCAGTTACAGGTCAGGAGTTCAGCTTCTCCAGTACCAAGTAAATTCAGTGAACTATTTTAAGAAACAGTGGATTAGGCTCACACTAAGCATTCAGGCTTAACAAGAAAAAAACTGCATATGCCCCAACAGACTTCATGACAACAGCATCACATTGCCTTCTTAATAGCAAACCAACATTATTTACTGGTATCATCATTTGCAGCAGCAATCATACTATATACATCCTCTCATCCTCTAACTTTCCAAGCCTATCAACTCTACTCCTCCCACAGCTCTAGGAAAAACCTGAGGTCTTAGTTTGCATCCTTCTACTGCATCATTCCAAAATGCAAACAGACTCCTGCTGCTAGGAGGAGCTGGAGTAAAAGCACTACTGATGCTAAAACCAATGTCCCAAAAACCACTTGCCATCCCATCCTCTCACTACGAAGTCCCATCACCTATTTCCCATCCTTCCTGCTTTTTCATCAAACATTCCCCTCCTATCTCAGCAGTTCTGTGCACCACAGTTAAATCTTTTATCTTAACTAGAAAAGCAAGCAAGCTAATCTCAGGTGGCTGCCACAGGCTGTACTGCCCCTCACAGAAGTTAACTGCTCTCTACCAACAAGAAAAGCCCAAGCACAAGCACTGGAGAACATCACCCATAAACTGGATTTCAATTAGTTCCCACATGCCTTGGGGTTTTTCAATTGTTTGTTTGTTAACTTAGAAAGCAAAACAGACTATGGGACAGGTTCTCCAGTAGCAATATGCCAACCACTTCAGCCATTCTGCATGGGGCTGAATGAAATAATTCATGGCATCATTAGGCATGTTTTTTCAGTTTACAAAACCAAAATAAGCAATCTTGTAAAATCAAAAGGTCTTTCATATACTCACTTTTTACTTAGAGTGTCATAGAAAATAATTCTTTTATCCAAACCTACAGTTACAAACAACAGCTCATTGACTGGAGAAAAGCAGATTTCTGAGGCTGGTGCTTTATGAGTATTTTCAAAATTATGATACGGGTTCTGGCTATTTACATCCCAGAGAGTTACATTTCCACTGTCAGAAACAGTGCCCAGCAAGGATTTCTTAAGGGATGAATATTTCAAGTGTCGAATAGGCTGTAAAACACACATAAAAATTAATTTTAATACCAATATTAAATATTATATTAAATTATTTTCTAAAGACACAAACATATTAGGAATACAAACAAAGTAATCAACAAAGGCTTCCAACTCTGAAATATAAACAGTAAAACCAGAAAAAATAATTTTGCATTAAAATGCCATTTTTGCTACTGGGGGTGAGACCTTCCTTTTTTACTATTACGGGGTACCATATGAGCTGATCAGCAAAATTAAGAAGACAACTGAAACTTCCAGAAAAGTTTCTCAAATTTTCAGCAAATATCATGTCTTCATACAAAAAATCCCCATAACACATCTAAAATTAAAGGAGTGGAAAGGTACATTAGTTCACCAACTAGCCTTCTGCCATGAATGTTGAACTTAATTCCCCTTCACTGACTTGAGGTACTTGGATATCAGCCAATTTGGTAAGACACACTGACTCCAGAGTTAAGCAAGTAGGTAGGTCCTGCAGAAAAGCTTCAACCTGTGGACCAAGACCACAGAAGAGGATAATGTGTGCTTTATCACAGGCAGCTTTGCTATAGCACAACCAGGAACTTGACTTGCCTTTCAGAAAAGATACTTTGTTTCTACCACATTGCTGCAGAGGATGTTTCAGAAGCTCACTGCTCTAATACTACAGTACTCAATTTCCTGATTAATTTTACTTATGACCCAGCTGCACATATTCACTCCTAGGGCCATATTGTCCTTACACTTAAACAGTTTCCTAACTCCCCAGGTGCTGCTATCCCGTTTTAAAGAACAGCAAGCTCACCCTCCTTCAGGCTCTATTTTGCAATTTTAAAAAATGAGAGTCCCCCAGAACTGTCTTTTTGCAACTCTCCCAGTATGAATCTTTCTTGAATATGGCCAACTAAAATCTTTTATGATCCTCAAAATATTTTGCTCTTATTTGAGTCTGTTTTAATCATTGTCATTTTATATTAAGAAATCCAACTACTTTCCCTCAGGAATTTTGAAATCCTACTCTAATAAAGAACCTCAGTTGCCCCTTAAATCTGGTATCTTGATTTCTACTCTGTCACAGTTATTCCTGTGTCTATAGTTTTAATCATTTTTTGATACTGACACAATCCTCTCTTATGGGCAAATGCCTTCCCACTGGGTTTCATCATAGCTCCACCTAGAACCACAGAATCGTTAAGGCTGGAAAAGATCCCAAAGCCCATCAAGTCCAAGCCTTACCCCAGCACTGCCATGCTCACCACTAAACCTGTCCCTAAATACTATGTGTTTTTTGAATGCTTTCAGGAATGATCATTCTACACTTCCCTGGGCAGTCTGTTTCAATGCCTCACTCACCACCCTTTCAGAGAAGAATTTTGTCCTAATATCCAATCTAAACTGGTACAACTTGAGACCATTTTCCCTTCTCCCATTGCTTGTTACCTGTGAGAAGAGACCAATCCCCACCTTGCTAGTACCTATTTTTCAGGTGATTGTAAAGAGCAATAAGATCCCCTCTCTCCAGGCTGAACAACCCCAACCCCCTCAGCTGCTCCTCACAAGACCTGTGCTCCAGACCTTTACCCAGTTTTGCTGACCTTACTTCTACTATCATAAGCACTACTGAAAATATTAAACAAGACAGATAATGAAAGAAAATGTTTGATTTATCAAATGAATGATTTGATTGATTTATCAATGAATTTCTTACCCATCCTATCTAGTATTTTCTCACAAAGCACTGAATCAAGTACTTTACTCAAGTCCAGTCCAAAGAGGGCTGAAATATTTCATTTGCCTGAAAATGCTCTCAAAAAGCTATTGTTTTATTCTGGCACAGACCACACCACAATGCATTGTACTGGCCTTTATCCTACTTCTGTCTTTAACTTCCTTTTGATGGAGATATGTGTTGCTTCATATTCCTCCAGTATCATTTCCAGCACTTGTATTGTGAGTGTTGCTGGAAGCCAAATTGCCTCAACCTGCTTTAAAGAGGAGGCACCTTCAACCACATATTCAAACAGGAACGACTACAACTCTTCATCACTAATATGGTCCTCTACTGGTCACAATTTTATCATCATTTTCCTGTTTGTTTACATTGAAAAAAACACTGAGAGATTCAGGAATTACAGCTTTAATTACAAACAGCATCTACATGGGAAATATTCCTGACCCTCACAGTTCTCTCAATTCTTTACCTCCAAATACCTTCCTCCTTAGCTGCCCTGGCATGTCCATGTTCCATTTTCTCATTCTTGTTCTTCTGCCCACCAAGATTACTCACTTCTAGGTCTTCTCAAACCTCTTTTGCTATCCTACCAAGTCAGTCATTTCCTTTTCTCCTTTATCCTCTCCTTAATCTCACAGGTCTGGGCAAGTTCTCTGTTTTCTTTCATATGCCGACATTGCCCATATTAGCACTACTCCTCACTTTTAGCTTTAAAAGCTGACAAACTTTTCACTATATGGAGCGGCCAGAATCCATCAGACTCCTTTACAAATCAGCCAGCTGTTCAAACAGCTAAACTAAATCCTGTTGCTAGGAGAATTGCACCAGGCAGTGAAGACTTGAACAAACATTATATTTTGAAACAAACCTTAATTTATCCTCACAACAGCAACGAGAGAAGAATCTGGTAGTCTAAATGAGTGCCAATAGCAAAGACAAATTATGGGATCTGCAAACAACTCTGCAAGAACTCAATTCTAATAAAATACAAAGGTATTCTAAATTAAAATCAATTAACAGACTATAGACCAATGCTCCTATGAAAAGAATTTTGTTTAAAGCCAGAGAAAGCATGGCAACCTTGAGCTATTCTACTACTTGTAGAATCTACACAACATGAGAAATTAACTGGCATGGAAACTACATTCCAGCATGCTGAATCAAAGACAGACAAGCTAAAATTTTTGAGGTTAGACTTCCCATTCCTCAATTCTAAAAAAAAAATCACTATGGTGTGGTGACCCTTCCTAAGCCAGAAAACTAGTATCAGGATCAAACAGTATAATACACTGTTTATCCATTAAAGTTTACTCTTAAGGAAAGCCGGCCCCTCAGCTATAAATCAAGTAAAGGCTTTTTAAATTTAACAGAATTACACAAGTCTTTAGATATTTTCTTCACTGTAGAATCAGTTCTCCAATTAATACCCAAGACAATAACAGAGCCATTTCTGCACATAAAAGTAAAGAACATTTTTAGGATCACAGACAAGCTGGTAAACTGGGACATCCAACTAGCCAACTCATTCCAAAATCATACCTCAATTCCACTTTAAATGAAAGCTATAATCAAATAACTGCCCTCCCTAACAAAATGTTGTAGACCCTTTGGAATATGAACAGGAGCTCTTTGTTTGCAATTACTTTAACACATCAAATAGCTTTATCCATCCTAAAGGTCACTCAGCTTGATTTCACCTGACGAAATAGTTATTCATGGCATATCTCTTACTCCTAATCACGTTCTGGTGGAAAGAACTGAATATATCAAACAGGTTCATGCAAACCATCTTCACAAGAATTTCCTCATTTTCCAATTAACTAGAAGCATAGTCTGCACTCTGGATATTCACCTCAGCTCCATAATCCAGCCATGGACCTCCCTGCTCCTGCCTCACATACACACTCCTCATAAGATTGCAACAATCAAATCAGAAAAATGACCTGACTATATAGATGGATTTTTAAGATCAAACCAAGTATGAAGTACAATTTTGCTTCAATATAAGTATGAGATTGGCAATGGATCAAAGACACTGCAGCACCTAGGAGCAGAAACAGTTTAAACTTAACAGAGATTTTTCATCAGAAAGTATACCATAATTCCCAAGATGCTGTGAGAATGTAAGAGATTTTTCACCACGTTATACTCTTCATGCGAGACAGGAGAAGAATTTAATTTGACACTATCTGCAATCTAAGAATGAAAAAGCTGTTGCAGTAACAGAAAAGGAATAAGGCACAATTTCAGCATTCCTTGCAACATTAAAGGTCACGTTTAGGACCAAAGCAACAGTTCTGCATCCCCTAGGCAGCCCCTACCTCTGTAAAAATGATTCAGTAAAAAAGGAAAGCATGCCTAGAACTCAAATATGTGGCTATCCATAAGACAAGACAATTCTCACTAAGAGCACACATTGGAATTTCCAGTGGGACAACACAGCTCATTTACTACAGCAAATGCTCTTGTATCAAGGAATTCCCCTTGTGATACCCACTAATTCTTTTAATATCTTTTGAGTCTGCAGAAAGGATTTGCAGTGACAAACCCTACCAAGGTTCTTAGGTAGTACATATGCTTTGTGTTTGCCTTATGCACAATCTTCCTTCAAACTAGTTCTCCCAAATATTAACTAAACACCTAAGTAGGTAAGATAAAACCTCATTATTTTTCTCTTTGAGCATCTGTGCAATTTTAATCTCCAGATTAAAAAACGTATTTCCAAATACAAACTTGTATTCACCCCTTCTGTACAGATAACTTTGAATAAGTTAGAATCCAGGCTGCATGGTCTTTGCCCTCTTCAACAATATATTGAGTGGTGAATTGAAATCCTGCTTTGGTTTATAAAGCCAACTGTGCTTTAATCACTTCTAAGATACCTATAAGTTTATTCTTGAGGAGCCAGTGTCTACCAAGTTAAACTTGCTGTATCCCGTATATAAAAAATGCACTTGAGAAATTTGTATTTCAATGCTACCTAGTATTTAAGGCTATAATGCACACAGCAGTCTGCTTTCTCCTTTCCTTAAGGGCATTCTTAAAAATTAAAATGAAACAGAACACCAAAACTTAAAACCTCTTGAAGTTTAGTTTCAATTTCTGAAGACTGCAAATTAAGCTTAGTACCTGAAAGGAACTCAACATAGCCAGCCTACCTGTCTGCTGCCATAACCAAAGGGACTACTGGATAAATTGGTGGTAACACTGTGTAGGATGATTTCACCACTCAAAGATCCAGAAACAATATAGCCATCATTCCAATTATATGCAACACATGTGATTTCATCTTTATGTTCCTGTGGGAAAGGGAGGTTAGAGGCAGAGTGTTAAAAACATTCTTCCTAATTTATGCTTTTACAAAATAAAATTCAGCTTATTTTTCTGACTATCCGTAACATTTTGAAAGATTTAAGAGTTGTTATGGAATATCACAGGAAACAGCAGCAAAACATACCAAAGATGAATCATAACCACTCTCTGATTGTTTGCATTGGGTGGTTTTAATGAATTAGTAAAGATGAGCATATAATTATATGCAATATTTTAATATGACAACCACAGAGATATTTACCACAGACGTTATGAACATTATTTTAAAAGTGAAGTCTCCCAGAAACCAGTGATATTTGAATATACTTTATGTAAGTTAATCTGATGTACTACTGACAACTTCCCCTTCTGTCACTTTCAGACCTAACATATATTTACTAACCAGCTTTTCAGTAGAGTCATTTGCAGTGATAATATTGTGTATAATGAACATATTATTTTTTCCCCTATATTCCTATATAGGAGAAGACAATGTAGTATTTCTAACCCAAAAGTTAGGAGTAGATATTTGAAATATTGTATTAGAGACCTAGAGGTTTTGTTTCCAACTGTAACTGAAAGTCCAGGAAAAAAAGGATAAATCAAAGCTGAAGTTTTATAGCCTCTTAAAACAGTGGTGCTAAACAAAGGCAAACCATCTATTGAAGGCACGTGGGAAAGACACTAAGCCATCCTACAATTCATGTATCACAAAAGAGTTCTAGAGAATTCATACTGAATCAGTTAGAAGAGAACCATATTCCAGTTTTGCACAACATTAATTCTGCTACAGTATTCCACAAATACGAATGTGTTTTCTCATTGAATGTATCAGAAACAGCAATTACCTGGAATGTAACTCCTGGAAAAAATCCCCATCAGACAACACCAACAAAAATTTGCAAAAATAAGAAGTCTATTCTGGAAATTTAAACACATATTATTATGTGTTTAAATTGTAAATTTAATTTCAGAATTGTACTCCAAAAACACCAAGTTACACACGCTTGTTAAATTTGCTATTTACAGCACATAAAGAACAGAAACTTGAACGAGACCCAGATGTGTGCTAGCTCCTGTCTGTGACCTTGATCCAGACAGCCACCAGACTTAGGGAAAGTACATTTTTTACAGCTGCCAGCAAAACCTGGGAGTGGAAAGCTACAGCTCTTCCTCAGCCAAACTTACCTTTAGGCTGCGATAAATCTTTCTGGACTTCAGATCCCAGATATTAACTGTGTTATCAAGGCCTCCACTGACAAGATACGAAGAACTAGAATTCAAGCTCACACATGTCTGTTTTGCCTAATGCAGAAAGAAGAAAATGTATGCTAAAGATAATTAAGGGATTTATTCAAATCTACTTCAAAGCATATTGATGTGTGCTTCCATTTTCATCTGTGCAAATAGTCCCGCTGACAGACACACCTACTCATACTTTACAGCCGTTTCCTATCAAAAGGCATTTAAAATCAAGTCGAGTTTGGACATATATTTAATATACTTTAACATGTAAGGACATTAATTAATATCCCTTCAAATACTTGCATTTCCTCATTCCCATTTTAAATTTTTTGCACTTTTCCTCCAGTAGGCATTTTCCCTTTAAATTAAAACTCTGAAAAGAGAAATCATAGTATTTTATTCAGGTACCCAGTTTTTTTTTAAAGAAATCCTAAGTTAAAGAAAAAAAAAAAACTGTTAGAAGGAAATCAAGAAGTTGTCTAAGTTACATACTTCACATTTCCTAAACATTACACGGAATATTATAGCAGCAAACCTCATAATTCAGTTAAGTGGTTCTTTTTAAAATAATCACTGAAGTACCAGTTTTTGCAAAAAAAAAAAGGTCAATCTTAATGATAGGCCTACATTGAGGACAAATTATTATTCAGTTCCATCATGTTGAAAATTCACTTTTAAGTCTTCAAGATTTGAGTGAAGAAAAAACACGTCCATCTAATTATTGATATGATAAAATTGCAAGGGACTGCATTAGTTAGAGATCAAATTTAGTGAAATCTTCAGGACAAACACTCCACCTCTGAAAGGGTTTGCTTCAGCACCCTAAATGCAAGGTTTGAACAACTTTTCAGAAAATTTCCAGTCCAAATTAGCATTACAACAGCTATCCAAGAAGAATAATTAGAATGGCTTAGAACACTAACAAGCTATTTAAATGACCATGTGAAGAGACTCTTCTAAAACTAAGTCCAGCTTTTTGAAGTGCCACACTTCCTTTTAACTAGAGAAAAAAAAAGCCTTGAACACAACACAAATTCTCTTGTTTCTTGCAATACAAGCTGGCACATGTAAGCTCCAAGAACAACCCCTCCAAAGACTCTCATGTTTTGCAGTGTACAATTCACAGGTATGCACAATACTGACAGCTCAAGCTGGAAAATGAAGTTCAAACTTGAGCTATTCCATCTCCTACACATTAGGTCATCTGAACCACTGACTGCCTCAACTTATCACATTTGCAAAACTGCATCTGTATCTTCTTACTGATAGAACTATTTTAAAAGCACTATTGCCCCCACTCTTTATATGTGTTTAACAACACACAAGGAAACGTTTTTACGTATGTGTCATAATTCTAACAATACTAAAATTACATTGATCCCAATATGGAGAATAGATGTGAGACACACAGGATACCAAGTGAACTGCGGAAAAAATGAGGGAAAAGCATTACTCATACTTACTCCTTCAGCTATTTCAAAGAGTGGGACAGGTTTGCTTTTACAGCTTGAAACAACTATTTTATCACCAGCAGCAGAAGCAGTAGCCAGGTATCTATCTTTGTCACAAGTTAAGGAACATAATTGTAGGATACTAGTGATTAATAAAAGCAACAGGAAGTTTCCCTTATTGAACAGAAGACAGATTGGCTGAACAGTCTAAAGCATTGGACCTTGCAGGGACCTAGAAACAGAAACATAAGGCTATTTTCCAAGCTTTCTTTCTTGTAGTTAATTCAAGAAGCTCTTGAATTAACTACAGCCCTTACTTGCCAATACAAGACAGACAGCAATTTCTTTGATAGAAAAGACAAGAAATATCTGCCAGGTATTATTTAAGAGCTCTTTACCACTAAGGCAGCTCAGCCAGTCTACAATTCTGCTTCCCCACACCCCCAAGTACGAGCCCCATTTATCACTAGTTCAAAGGAATGTCTGTGGCTGTTACCAGACTATGGATTTAAAGAACAGTCCTGGTCATGACAAATGTTAGATTACCTCACTATACAGCTTCTAGAGTACAAAGAGCAGTTGCCAGTTTCTCCCACTCTGTACTGAGAAAAGAAAAACAAAAGCCCAAAAAGAACCTTTTATGAAACCAAGTACTCCAGAGTAATAAGGACATTTATAGAATTACAGAGCAGGAAAACTGCATCTGCACCACCACCAAACAAACTGAGTAATCATTCAGTCTTCTGGCCAATGCCCATTGTGATTTTGTATTTCCTCGTTAAAGAAGAACACAGGTTAATTGGCTGGATTTAACACAACAGAACCAGCAGGCAGGGTAGTGCTTGCTATTGCTTTCATTATTTTAAGACTCTTTTGTATCATTTTACAGAACTACGTGTAACCAGAACTAATGCTTTATCCCTAACAAGCTGACAAGGCTATAAAGTACTTCATTGTTTCAGCCTTGGAGATGAAGAGGAGACTTGGAAGAACAAAGCATATAAGACAGACTGTCTGTAGATAAAGTTGACTAAACACACACTAGTGTGTATGCATACACATGAAAACATTATATCTGTGCTTCAAATTCTCTGCAGGCTCCGCAGCCAAAACATTCATTTGTGTTCCAATTGGTGCAACTTTTTTTCTCATACATTAACTTAAAGGACAGACATTCAGAACTTGCAGGACTTGTGTGCCAGCAGCCTGTCCTCCTTCTACATCAAGATGAGGCACCACCACCTTCTCCTGTGACAGCTATACAAGCCTGGCAGCCCACTGAGATTTATCATATGTTCATCTAACACCTGGCCCCTCTTATCATTATCCAAGACTTCCTTGGCTTCCAAGTCAGGGATGACAGACCTGAATGGGTCAGATGCATTTTGATGACAAACCACCTCCATCCCCTGAATGTTATCCTACACAACAATGTTTGTGCTTCCTCTTAAATGCTATAAGCAATGGAAAGAAAACCAATGCTTAGAGGTAAGTGGACACTATCAAAGACTATCAGAACCAACAAGAAGCTGTCCTATTAAAAAACATATCTTTGATTACAATTTTCCTCACTATACTATGTACAGAATTTTACTACACCAGCAGTTGCTTTGCTTAAGTTTGACAGTTAATTAAGCAAGTATCATAATCAAATACTGAAGAAACAAAGGAGCAAGCTTTACAGTTGGCAGGCAATTCAGGCCTATTACAGCCATTAGAAAAATGCTGGCTCCCGAGATGAGAAACTTCTTCACAATTATTTACCATCATGAACTCATTCTGTAAATCCCTTCAGCACAGGGAACCGCAACACTTTGGTCAAAATATCTACCAATATTTTTCTGCAAGGCTTCAAAACACTTCAGGCCTGTGTTTACAAACACTCCAGTAAAAAAAGGAAAGAAAAAAACCTTGGAATTTTGCAGAACACCCACAGAAATAAGGCTGAAACTGTAAAGGATACTGTTGCTGGCCCAGCACAGTGCACTCACTGGGTGTGAGGGCGTATGTGGGTTGAACTGCTCCACCACACTGAAAGATGAGGAATCCCATATTTTAATGTCGTCTCCTGATGATGCAAAACGTATGCTTTCTTGCATGGCTGCACCTGTTCTGGCAAAAATAAATGAATAAGTGAAAATATATACAATAAAAAAATAAACCAGGCAACCTAACAATCCAAAATGACACAATTTTAAATGGTACAGTTGGCGTTTTCTTGGATAACTGCAACATTTACTTGGAGAGTTAAGCAGTTAGTACTGTTCAGCTGCACACAGGAGTGAAAGCAGCAGACACTCCAAGCTTCTGCTGCTTGAACTCTGGCAGGAAATGCATGGTTTCTTTTTCACAAAGCCAGCCCCTGTACGGCACCAAGAGACTAAAATGAAGCCTTTATGCCCGCAGTTCACAGCTGCCTACCAGGAAGCCCGGAGTGTCTGAAGGGGCCTTTTCCCACCAGCAGATGGGGATATACAAACCAGAATCAAACTGCTGCCGGGCAAGGCCGGCAGGACCGACCTGAAGGACTCGCTTCAGCGCTCATCTCACCACTCCAAAGACATCCGAGAATCCTCTGAACTAAACCTCTGACAGCAGAATATGAGCGACAATGAGTCACCTTCCATCGCACCTTACAAAACGCTACGAAGCAAAAAGGCCAAGAACAATGTACTACTACTAATTATTCTGACTGACATCTTTTAAGACTTAAAGCCAGGTTAAGCAGTGCCTGGTTTGAAACTGTGACTCTCGGTTTTTATTCCTGGTAATTTTAAAGTATCAACAAACAAGGACAGTAAACGTGAGCCATCGCTTCAGCTGAGAACGCAACCACTCCACAGCTCCTAAAGTTTGCGGGACGCTTCCACACAGCTTTAGGCCATTACATACTTACATTACATTACTTACTGCCGGGACTGTTAACAGTCACAGAACTACACAGGAAACTGAGGGTGCACATGCACCTCCCTGGGCAGCAGCCCGCGGAGCCGCTCCTCACGCAGAGCTCTCCCGCCCCGCGATTGAACCCCGGCGGCCGCTCGGCGCACCCCGCCCCCGGCACCGCCCGGCCCCGGCCGCTCTCCCGCGCTCTGCCCGCGGCGCTGCGCACCTGGCGGGGCGGGCACCGGGCCGAGCCCCCGCTGCTCGCCCTAGGCCCGGCCCAGCGCCGCCTGAGGGACGGGACGGGCCCGGCTCCGCCCGCCCCAGCCCGGCCCGGCCCGGCCCGGCCGCACGACCCCGGCCCCGCGCGCTCGCGGCCCGCCGCGCCGCGCCCAACTTCACACGGCCCGTCCCGGCAGCCCCCGCGCGCCGCTCCCGCCGCTACGGCGGCCCGGAGGGGCCCCGCGGCGGGCAGGGCCGCGACGCGCCCGGAGCGGTGAGCGCGGCCGGGCCGGGCCCTGAGCCCGCACGGCACCGGCAGGGAGGGCGCTGGCCGCGCCATAAACCCGCCGAGACTGCGCTCGAGGGGCGCCGCAGCTGCCCCGGCTTGAACTGCAAACGCAGATTGCTGTGCTGAGCAAAAGGCGAAAGGCATCCAGCACCCCCGGCGTCTGGGGTGTCCGTACATTGGGACACGGGGACACCATGGTGACAGAGCGAAATAAAGGATAGCGCTTAACACATTACTAAGAGTAACACCAAGTAACACCAAGCAATAGAGAATTGCGGCATCTGTTTCCTGACTTGCAATAGAACTGTTACCCCGGCCATGCTGCATTTTACAGAAGGAGGGAGCTTTTCTGTTATTTTCATTCAGTAAAATAAAAGGCAGCAGTTCCGTTAAGGTGATACGTGTTTGCACTCCTGCTTTCTGCCCCTAAGCACAAAATTATATACTAACCTGTAGCAAAACTTTCCGTAGAGATGTGCCTTTGAGTGAGTCTTTGCCCTGTGGCCCCTCAGAACCCGTCGAGCTGAAATGCCTGATCTAGTTCCCTTTTCTATGGTTTGCCATGTTCATTTAACATCTAGAACGTGTAGAAGTGAACTCAGAATCAGGAGAGAAGAAATCACGCCACTGTTACAGCAACTGCCATTAGTTCCCTACAGCAATAAGGATCATGTCTTTATTGCATCTATTAATCCTCGCTAACTAATCATTAGTCATAATTTATATCTTCATAATTTATATCTTCAACCACCTGCCTTCTCAGCTGAGTGTTAAGGGATCCACAGCATTCCTGCACGTCTTCTACCCTCGCTCCACTTCATAGTCCTAATTTGCTGCTAAACCTGTCGTGCTTTACTTCTGAGGCCAGCACTTGCTATTCCATCCCAGCTTCAGCAGAGAGAATCTAAACAGATTCAGAATCTAAAACCGAATCTAAACAGAGAGAATCCAAAGCCTTTTCTTCACCACAGCCATATCCTCTGGTTGTTTTTTTTTTTCCCTTATCTCCTCGCTGTGGAGCACAACTGTTTTTACAGACAGACAGGTGAGCACCTGCCTGACAAGCCCTGAAGCCTTGAACAATTAAAAATTTGGGGGATTTTAAGTAAACATGATCAGCATGTTTTGCTTCACTCTGTAACAGCCCCTCAGTTAAGTCAGTTTTTCCTGCTGGTAGGACCATTTTTTAATGCCAGTGTCTGTGCTGAGCTTGTTCTTGGTATTTGTAAGGAATCATTGGGACACGTCGGTATATCCTGTCTGGGGAAAACACTGCAGCTAAAAGCCCAATCCTTAAAGCCAAAGTGGTGTTGCTGAAAGGTCTCCTGTGCAAGGCAGGGCATTCCCAGCAATTGTGCAAGGATGTAAAAGCAGTGGAAGTGTGAGCAATACACAAGTGATGAGAGCAAAAACAGTTTATATAATATTTTAACTGTATTGTTACTACTATTATTATTAAAACCTTTTGCACATAGAAATATTCTTTCTTTTCCCATAATAATTAGACCTGGATTGATAATAATTCTTGGATTAGGCTATAATTTCAACTATGCTAATATCTTTTTGCCTTTAAATATAGATAGGTTTCCTCTTTGCTGTAAACAAGGTTTTCATTGTAGGAGCAGTGACATTAGGTTCTGAAGGATGAGCCACAGAGAGGGGCGTAAGACCAGTCAGGACACTAGGGAAAAAAAGGCCTGCATTTCTTTATGGTTATAATCGTTTTTTAGAGTGTTTTGGAAACCACTTAAAAGTGGGTATTATCCCTTTTGCTAGTGGAATCATAGGAATGTGACAGAGATAATTAATACACTGCACATTGTATGATGAATATATATATACAGTAATTTCACATGACAGGCAGGATCTTGACTTTCACTGCTAGCTCTGCTGTACAGTAGCTGGATGATGCCAGAAGTCACAGGGAATGAAGCAAGCATCACTGCCAAGAAGCAAGGAGCTTTGCCTAGGGCATTGAAGTTTTTTGGTGGCTGCTGAAATGTACTTTTCAACTCTGAATGTCTGGCCAGGAGCTAAAGCAGCCCTGCAGGTGCTCTGTGTTTTCAGAGACTTTCACCCTCCACACAGGACTATAGGGCTGGCTCAGTCAGCTTGTGATTATTTCTTAGGCAGTGCATTCTGGTTCCACACTGAGAGTTTTGGTGCCATTTGCTTCAGCAGAGCCTTTCTTTTTTTCTTTGCACATTAAGTAGAATCCTAAATCATGCTGAGATGGTAGATAAATGAGAATAAGTCTAATTATCTCTGGGGTTTCAAAGTGGAAAATTAAATTGCAGTGGTAAATATTTGACTTCAGCGCTTGCCTCTGGACCCTTTCACCCACTCTGTTTTAAAGATTAACCTATGCTTCATATTTTCACTTCTCTCATTTAATGATGATCTCAGTATCTTTAACTCAAAGAAAACCTTTGGCAAGCATAAATGGATCTCTCTGCTGGCTTAATTAGTTCAGCATATTAGCCAACAATTAATTCTAACTCCATCATTATTTTTTTAAAGAATCTTCCTTCTTGGGTTTCACTGAAATGGACTGGAAACAAATAACTGTTCCATTACAGTGTGTCTCAACTGAATAATAACATAAACAGTCTTCCTCTTTCATTCAAGGATCTGAAAATATTTTCCAAATGTTGATGCAGAAAACTTAAAATCCCTCACTGATGAGGGGATTACTGTTATATTCAGATAAAGAAACTGAGGCATAATGAGGGTAATTACTAGGATTATTTTGTTAGATTGATGTCATCCAGAAAATGAATATATACTTTGGACAACAAAAAATTGTTGTAAATTGGAGCTGTAGCGGAATTTAAAAACCAGTCACATACAATTGGATAAATCTGTGTGAAATTACTGATTTCCACATCACAAAATTAATTTAACCAGAAATAATTCCAAGTTACTCTGTATTTGTAGGCATGATAAATCCTGTGAATGCCTTGAATATAGAACATCTTTCAAGGCACCAATATAACTTAAAACTATATTGAAACAGTATTTGAAAACTGAAATATTCTAAAGTCCATTCAGACCTTTCACTGTTAAGCTCCCTGATCAAATTGAATTTGAGCTCCAGCATGTTCTTGATGATCCAATTTGTCATTACAGGACCAGAAGCTGTTATTTTTTCTTAGCATTTTGCTTCATTCAGTTCACATAATGGAAAATAATTTTAAAAGCCCAAACACCGCTTTTTACTATTCTTTAGTTTTGCACAGGTCTTTCTTGGTCCTCATCCAAGGGGATGCACTGAAGATAAAATGTCATTCTTTTCAGAATCTTTAAATTTCTCCCCACAGAGTGCTCTCCCTCTTTCTCTCTCTTTCTCCTTGCCCCATCCCATGATTTGTCAGATAGGGAAGCACTATCCATTCCTTCCACAGGTGTAGAATGGAGAAATATTTCTGTTAAAATTTGAAAAGAATTTATAAACATGCCAGAGGTTCAAAGCTGTCAATATGGTAAGTAGCTCTTTGGCATTGTTGTATGGGGCAAGTCATGGAGAACTTCCCACACCAGGAAGGTCTTTCCTTACAAAGTGAAATCCTCCTTCCTCCTCTTCCTTTTTAATTTTGGAGACAGTGACACAGACAAGTATTCTATGCGAATCTAATTCAGCATGGTGCTGACACAAATCTGTTCTGGTTTCACATATTGAAGTCTCCATTGTGGTTTCACATATTTAGTCTCCATTAACTGGTAAGGACAAAAACCCCACCCAACTACTGCAATATATAACCAAGAAACAATTTGCTTTACAATTGCTTTTATACTTCTTTTTTGCATGATTACTGGAGACATTCAGATGTGAACTTCCCTCTATGCAAGCAGATTTTAACCAAAGAGTTTAATTATCTGCTAAAAGAAAAATGTTTTTCCAATTTTTCTTCTGAAACCTGCATTGAATACTTTGTGTTTGTGAGAATAAAATCTGCTGCTATGGATACAGTGAGGTCAACGTTTTAATGTTATTATTTCACTGTGCTGTATTAAAGGATAGTATTTTTCTTTAAAACAAAAATCTTAGAAAATATGTATTATAGGAAAGTAAGTATAGTAATGTATTTTAAATGAATAGGTAAAGGCTTTTATTTAATATTTCTCTTTCAAGTGTAGGCAATATAACAAGGTCCAGACAGGCAGCACTGAAAAAATACCTTGTCTGTAATAGAACTTCACTTCCATTTTCATCTGATGCCTATAGCATGTTTTACAAATATTAATTAAGCTGCATAAAAGTCCTATGATAATCCTCAAGGTGACTCCAAACAAAAAAAGAGAAGTTTTTCGTTTGTACAAAGCACAACAAAAGACAGAACACCCTGTTTGTTTGTTTTTTAAAAGCTGCAATTTCCTACTTGTTCCTTGTAAAAGAAAAATGAGTAATGTCAATTTTTATCTTTCCTGCTTTTTGAACAACTGCAGAATAATAAATTCTTTTAATGAAAGAATAATGCTGAGTGTCTCCTCCAAACTGGCTGTTAGGCAGTCGAGTTAAATAATCATACTAACTCAGTTTTAAAATTGTCTTGCAAAAATAACTGCCCTATCAATTACTCACTTTTTCCTTTCTTTTCATCATTGTATCATTATCCTCCTAATTTTCCTACTACCTACAGCATTCCACAAAATAAAAAATAGCACAACTTTTAAACAGCTAGACATAACAGAAACACATCCAGTCTTTTTTCTTTTATAGGAATGAAGAGAAATAGGAGAGAACTTTATTCCCTTTCTTCCTGCACTGATCACATCTAGGATACTCATTATTCAGAATTTTACCTCTCTCTCCCTCTTCCTTCCTAAAAGAAACTCAACCAGGTAACATTTTTCTGAAAAGCACAAGTCGAGGTAAAACTGCAATTTCCAAAAAGCTCAAAAAAGTTTATTGTTTTATCACCGGGCTACAGTAAGGGAAGGGAAGTGAAAGAGACTGGCATTTTTCACAGAAAATGAGCCCAGGAATGGTAACCATTAATGCTGAATTTTCCTGGAAATACAAAACCATAACGACTTATAGGACAAGTCTCACAGGATTCCTGCCCAAATGTCCTGGGGTTTTTTGCTGTTTGTTGCAAACAAATAAATACAAGTAACAAAGGAGTGCCTGGCTTTGGGATGTGAGCAAAACCAAATGGCCATGGCCCCTCCCTGGTCTGCTAATTCACTTGTTCATGTCAAATTCTCCATCTCAGTCACTGGAGCATTTCAGATGCTCCACCCATTGAGATGGAGAACATGCTCGAGCACATTGCCTCGGGTGGTTGTTGTTAGGACTCGTTTGTATTTCTTGAGTACTTTAAAATAATATTTACAGCAACATTCAGAAAGGTTCCCTTAGCATTTTAGAATTATATAAGAAATATTCTGTATTGTACCATTTTATTATTTGTACTGCCTTGTTGGGGGGGGAGTTGTTTATTTTTTGGGGGATTTTTTTTTTAAAGCTTTAAAATTATGAAGACATCTGAATGATCACTTGCACCCTCAACAACCTGAAATGCTAGTTTCCAAACAGATGAATAAAAGAACAAACTCAGTGATTGTTTTAGTCCCTCCAAAAAATCACAACTTCAGAAATAATACCAACTTTTGATAACTGCAAAAGCAATTTTAAAATTGCTGATAAGAATAAAATTTCAAGGGGAAAAATGAATATCTATTAGCACTAGAATAACTAAAGAAACTAGAAGGCTACAAACTTATTCAGCTTTTCTAAACAATAAGAAATTATTGAATAGCTAGAGAATCCTCTTATGAAGAAACTACTTACAAAATGTTAAATTCCTAAGAAATTATTTTTATTTTTAAAATAACTAATGCTGAAACAATTGGAAATAACCTAAAAGTGAAAATTATAAAACATAACAGGAGCCAAATCCTGGTGTGATTAAATGAAGTTCTTACATTAACACTGGGACTTAAGTCTAAGTCTGTAACATTCAGCTAGTAGCTGATTAAGTTATTGCAAAATAGCATTTAGTGAAGCAGAGAAATGATCCAATTGAAAAGACTTCCATCAGTTATTACACATCCATTTGCAAGATCAAACATATCTTTCAAATTTGTTATTGATCTCAAAGTAACATCAAATGGGATCTGCAAAAAAAAAAAAAAATACTAAATTAATAACTTTATTAAGCTTAGAGGTACCAAAAAGTACATATATACCAATACACAGATATATATATATATATATTTATACATGCATATACCAATATACATACACATATATACCAATAGTTTCATATAAAGCCAGATTTCTGAACTACAACCAATGAGTAAGTTAGAAATATTTATTGCCTGGGTATAAATTTGTGGTTAATTACATCTCTTGCAGGAAACTAGTAAAAAGGATTCAAGGGAGGAAATCTTTATGAACAGTCTTGCTCACAAAGTTTACCGTGGTCATCTGTAGGTAAAATGAAGTGGCAAGTATGGTTAGTAATTTGGAAGGCCTTTCCTAAGATGAGAAATTGAAGGAATTGAGCTAACAGTAAAAGGTGAAATAGAGGGCAATCATAAACTGGTTGGAATGAACACAGAACTATTTAACTGATTTAAGTATCAACAAAAAAAAAAAAATGAAGACAGAGATGATTGGAATAAGTTACATAGGGAGGTTAATTTTTAATGCAATTATTTTATTTATAAATTTACTTCTAACATTTAAGATTGGAGTTTCCAAACACTATACTCTATATCCCTCAAGGACATAGCTACTCATTAAACAGCATTAAAAACAAGTAGGCTGATAATTTTTTATTCTTAAAACATGAAGAGTCAAATAATTTTACATGAATAATTCAATAAAAATGCACTTTTTCCATTTATAAATATAATTCAGGGCTGAATCAAAAGTACTGTAAGACACACAGAGAGAAAAAACAGAATCAAAGAAGAGAAAGTGACAACATGACAGAAGAGTGACAGCTCAGACAATGAGAAAACAAAGACTACAAATTACAACTGACTTTGCCCAATTAATTCACCAGAAGATGAGCAACAGAAAAATGTTTGGTGGGGAAATGGTGAAAAACTACATATAAGAAATGTATCTGCTGCCTTCTCCTGCATGCTGGAAAACAAAGGGAATGTACTATTCTGTGGTGTACATAGTCCCTCCCTGAGGTTTCTGTTTCTGGCTGAGACAGGGTATTGCACACATACAATTTATATGAAAGTTTGGAAATACTACTTTGAAATATGCTATACATAAGGAAGTGCTAAGCACCCTACAAGTTCTGTTGGCTTCAGAGAAGAACAAAGATACTCAGCATCTAGAAGGATTAGGCTTCAGCTGCTCAACCAAAACTACTATATCTCAAAGCATCTTAGTTTGAAGTTTGTATTTGAAAGTTCACAATGAAAAGTTCTGTGATTTTCCACCTGGTTTGTGGAATGGAGAGAGAATAAAACAGTGCAGAAAACATCATATTCTTAATAGAACACCACTAAATCTGCTCCCTCACTTCCATCATAGATCCACAAATAGAAGCAGGCAAAGTGAAAGGAATTCACAAGAATTTAAACAGTTCTAGAAATTTTCCATGATTCTGTGAAAGTTTTTCTCTATCTTTCCCTAGGTATCTATCAAATCTTGCTACCATGGATACTTCAGTGGGACTCAGAAAAGTACAGCTTTGCAGAAGAGATGTGGGTGTATTCTGATGCATTGATAAAGCCAGATTATGTGATATGAAGGCCTGGGAGTCATTTGAGAGAGAACTTCAGGATGGATAACAAGGGGTGGCAAGAATGGTGCAATGTGTAGCAAAGGGAAGGGTGTACTCTGAGGGACTGGGCTGCAGGACACACAGGACAGACTCTCTGTGCTATAACAGGCACTACCCAGCTGTTCTCAGGTAAAAGTCACATTCTGTTCTGGTAGGAAGAGTTCTCTGACTGGTGCCAGTGGATGCCTTATCCATTGTTATTCCATTGTGAGCAATTACTGGTGAGATATTTGAGGATCAGGTGAGGGAGTGATATGTTACAGTGGATTGCAGAATTTGTCATGGATTCCCTTGAGCCCTGGCAGCTGTGGTCCTTCCCTGGTGTTCCTTGTTAGCCCCAAGGTGGCTGCTAACACTGAACAGCACTGCTCCCCACCAAGGGCCAGTTCCCACAGTCTCCTCTGGGATACTGACTGCACTGGGTAACAGCATGAATAAGATGCTTTGTCCATCAGCATGGACAAAAAAATGGCATGCTATCTCTCAAAAGATGTCATGGGCAAGGCAGAGAAAGCTAAAGAAAATGGAATAATCAAGCCTGAATAACTGCAAAAATGCAAGAATGGAAAGAAATTACATTTGGTGATTCCATCATGAAAATTCACTGGAGTCTGTGTAAACAATGACCAGAGAGTGGCGGATAATCTGTATTAACCATTGTGAGTAAAAATCCCCTTTTAATACATTTTTATGTGTATGGAAAGTTGATTCTAATGAACAGTGAAGACATTCACAGTTTGTAATCATGCACATTTGTATTTTATTTGCAAAGATGATAAAATAAAACCAAAACAAAATAAGGGAAAAAATGGGAAGACGCTTAGTGGTAAAATCCATGTTGAAGATGCTTAGTGGTAAAATCCATGTTTCAGTTTAATTGAAAAATTGTTTTATTTTAGAAAACAGATTTTTACTCTTAATGAGAACAACATACCTCAGTTAATGAAGAGGACAGGGCTGGAGCAACAGTCAGCAGTGCTTTGACTTCAGATAAATACCTTTTAGCAATTTCCTAATGGTATAAAACAAGAAAAAATTTGTACTATCTGTGTACTACAAACATATGCTGTACTATCAGTCTCCTCCGATACGCTAACAGATGGCTCAGCCTTACAAAATTTTTCAGAATATTCAAGGTTTAGGTTATTCTAATTGAATTCACAGCAAAGTAAACCTTAGCTGATGAATATAAATTTTCTGCAACACAAATAGTAGTGTTTCCTGTACAAACAAAATGGCCAAATCTTGCAGTTTCTACTGAGGCAAAATTGCTCCTGGTTAATGTTTTAAATCCAGTGACTGAGCATATTTTTGCTATGTGTTTACTGAAGATATGATAAACAAACACCCTGGCAAGATGATATTTATACATGTATAATGCATGGCATGTTAATCTTATTAGTATTCTAAACATATTTTACCAATTACTGACATATATTAATGAAATTTTGAGCAAACACCTTCAGGTAATTAGAAACACCCACTAAAAGACAGCTCTGTCTACCCTCCTGAACACAGTGATTGGCCAAAATATCATTTGTTCTCCAAGCTGGTCAAAATACAGCCTCGTAATAATGGCACAGTGCACGATTGTCACTGTTTCACAGCATCCATCAGACAAAATGACAGCCTCTACATCATTAATCATTTCACATAATAGATATAAAGAGAATCTTGTCACATGATAAATGTCTCCCAGTTTGAAAATAAACGTCTATTTTGCCTTGGCATTTATCAAGCAGCACTTATGCTGTGGCAACATTCTATTCCAATGACATTATCTCAAACAGAGCACATGGAAAATTCTGAAATTACCTTTTGTGTGTGTGTATGGGGGGAAAGTATTTGCTTGTGGACCATATTCAGCCTTGCTAATGAAAAGAAAAGAGGATGGCATAGAGAAAATTAAAATAAACTCCGTGCCAATTTTAGTCGTCTCTCAATAATGTTATTAGAAGCTTCTTATTTCAGAAACCACCACTGCCCATTTTACATTGAAGTAACTGAGTTTAAAAAGCACTTTTGAGTTGATCACCCTGCTAATTTAGCACACTGCCAAGGATTTTCAGATGTAGATTACTATAAATTAGGTATCAGTTTCCAAATCTATGTACCTGAAAAGGTAGCCTTTATTTTCAATAGAAGGTTGATAATGCTTGGGGTTTTTTTCTAAAGTGACAAGCAATGCATAAGCAAAAGTTAAATAAAGAGCAAAAGTATTTCAACTTTTCTTTAAAGAGGTGAGGGAAGCTTAACGCCTGCCTTTATGTCTGCCTTCCAAGTTGGCCATCATTTATTTCCCCAAAACAGGCATCTTCAATCAAGTCAAACATATACAAGAGCCAAGCTTTTCTCACTTACTTCTATTTTATCACCAAGATGCACTTTTGCATCACTTCTTCTGGGTTTATATGAAGGACTTATTTTCAAAGTTTCATTTTTCTCACGAATACTTGTACGCACTGAAGTTGAAAAGCTCTTAGAACTGTGCATCAATATTTCAACTTGCTCTTTCAGATCAGACAATTTCTCCCTTACAGAAATAATTCTAAAAGAAGACAAAGTTTTTCATTATTACTACTGTAAAACAACAATATTTGTTGCTTCCAGGTTATAATTAAGCTGACCTAGCTTTTATTACATATTGACTTGATTCTACATTTTCTTTCATTTCAAGACTGATCTCATAATTTTACAAAAATAAGTTTTCCATTTAATAAAGTGGAGATATAGAATGCATTAGTTTTTTACATTAAAAATGGGAAGTATTATTTTAGGAATGCCTCTCTAAGAGGCAGCTTTTTCATCCAACCAGAGTGGCAGAGGCTGCCCATTATTTCTTCCCTTCTACCCACTAAGCAGTTCCAAAAATTTTAAGACTAGATGAATGACAATAAAGAAATAATGAAAAATGCCATAGGATGCAAAATTAAGGGCAGAGTCCAGTGCTACAACTGAGAAAAATTCTTCCTTTCTCAGAGTTGTAATATAGGATGGAGAAAGTAGATGATCCACTGAGAGAATGGGAATGAATAACTGCTGGGAGTGCTTTTTAGATTGGCTACATTGCTATGCCAGTGTAATATAATTAGCATATGTTACTTGGTTCTTTAAGAATCAAAACTGAAATGATAATGAATGCATTGAAAAAGCAACTGTTTAGATGGGTTTAACACATGTACGACATCTTACAGTTTTTACAGTGAAAAATCTTTGAAAAGCAAAAATGAATGCTTTTAAAGATTTACAGCCCTTTGATATTTTGTACTTTATTTTCCCTCATCCTAAATGGCTGATTGATCTTTAATACAGCATGAAATAACAGGACAGAGTCAGTGATTATTTACCTAGCCAATGGAATCCACAAGCGGCCTGAAAACATAGACGCTGAAGTGATGTCACTAATCTTGATAGGGTTTGTATTATAAGCATAGAGCAACAAAACCTGTAAAAGAGATGGCATGGGTGAACTGCAATGCAGTAGACCTGAGCTATTTCAGTGATACAAGAGTACAATAAATATCAAATACAGTGTACTGACGAAGCCTTAGATAACTGACCTTCAAAAAAGAGACGAGTGTGACTTCATATGAATTTGTACTACACTCAGTTTTTATAGGTTTTAGATTAAATTAATTATTGAAATTGGATATTATTACTATGGGTTTGAAAATTAGGTATACCACATGATGTCATTATAAAAATGCCAGCATTGTCCTGATCCTGGTCAATCATATGCATCGCTGTCATCATGCTAGGTTTAAATCCATGAAGTGTGCACAACTCACCAATCTAAAAAAGCCACACTATTATAAGAAAATTAAGTAGAATGTTCTCATCTTTCACTGCAAGTATTTACTAGTGCAATTGACAATATGCTTCCTAATGGTAGCTGAATATTTTGACTATATGGAAAATGTGAAATATATGGCATTCATGCATTATTTGGTTTTAAGAGCTCTCTCTGGTCCTCTACTGATCTGTATGGCCATGCTAAAGTAACCTGCAAAAGCACATTAAAAGGTACATTATTTACATTAACTTCACAGTGCTTCTATCAATTTCCTAATAAAGATAAATGGGTCTAATAGAATTTAGAAACAGATCTGCAATGCCGAAAAGTTTAAGATCATTGGTTTTTATTGCTGTAACAGAAATTTTACCTACATATTGTTCCCTTGTGTAAAGATAAAACAAATTCCATGCCATAGTTTCTCACATTCCTGCAACCTTCTCATTCTCTTTTATCTTTCATGTTCAGTCTGATCTTTTAGGAAAATGAGGCTTACAAAATCCCATTTTCCCTGTATATGTGTATCTTTGCTTTTCCAAGAGTCTCCCACCAAACTATTATTCAAATGTATCCGTCAGATCTACCCAAACTTAGAGTAGAGGTCTTGAAGACATCAGGGATTTACAACAGGCATAAATACAGTATAGCCTGGAAGCTCTATATGGGAAAAAAGGTGGGTTTTTGGCCTGCCAACAAAAAACTGTCAGGGCATTCTGGTTTTTTTAAAGAGCAGGTTTGCAGCAGAGTAAATAAATTCTTCCTATCACCATAATTCTATTAAAAAGCTGATAACTCATAACACAAATATTCATTGGAAATGAGACATAATTTGCTCCACTACCTAAGGAACTGCTTTTCTGTAGTTATACCTTAGTTTCTGTATCCTTTGATTGCTTTGCCATAGAAGGAATATACCACTGAATGTTAATTTCCTTATCTGGAGCACATGCTGCCCTACTCTCTGTCTTCTCAATGTCTTCTGCAGTGCCAGAAGCTGGAGAAGCTACTCTCACATGTGACACTTCTGATGCAGCTTCAGAAACATCAAGAGACATCTGAAACACAAAATAAATTTTAAGTTTTTAGTAAATCATAATATTTAATAATACTTAAATTATATCATTTAAATAAATGTTAAGTTTAAACTATATTTTCTGTAGTGAAACAGGAAAAATCTGTTATAATCTACTGTCTACTGGAATTGGTATGACTTTCATTCCAGCATAAATATATGTTTATTTAGGTAAATGGGTAGTTTTTAAAAGTGTCCTTTTTACCAAGTTAAGACTTTCAATGCTTACATATTTCTAAAGGTAATACAAAGAATCTGTAGGCTGCCTTAGAGACACCCACAGTCACAATGATTGTTGCCTTTGACTTAAAAACATTATGGCATTATGGGTTTGGTTCAAATCTATTATTTGGCATAATGATAATACAATATTTAATGATTAAAACATAATTTGTCAAGTACACATATTGATAATTAAAATAGGATTCTGAATGTTAGAATAATGCTTTATTTATGTTTACCTATCTGTTTTCTCAGCTGTGCAACTAACAAAGGGTGACACCTGCTGAAAATTCAATCACTTAATTTGTGAGGATTTGTTGTATTTTATAAAATACATATGGAACATTAGCAGGGCATTCATCAAATAGCTACTGTTGGCTGTCATTCACCAGGGAATTAATGCAGGAACACTGTCAGCCAACATTCATGCATGAACAAAACCTTTTCTTAAAATTGTGAAATATTAGATTTAAAGGCTGAACAGTAACACACCATCTCTATTTTTTAAAGTATTACACAGAATGTTCTGCAAAGAACACTGGCCAAACAGTCACATTATCAGGGAATGTGGAGGCTATTTGAAAAAGTCCTAATGCCTCCATCATTGGTTCCAAAATGTGAAGATTGAAAACAGCTCTGTGGGGAGTGAGTTCGTTTCAAATTTTGAATGTTCATTGCTAAAAAAATTGAGAATTTTACCTACTTTCTCTACAGAAAATTTAGCATATGACAACTACAGGGCAGTAAATCGAAGTGAGCAAAAGATGGATTTTTCACAATAATCTGATTTTACGCCATTAATTAATCCTGTTACTATCCCACATGAAACTTTAGTAGAAGTGAAGGTAACAATGAATCCAGGTCTGTGGAAGTCATAAATTGGAGCACATGAATGTGCCTTCAGTGGCCATAACCCATGGTATGCCGTGAGCTGTGCATGGAGGACCCACCCACTACAGCCCTCTTCTAATTCAGTAATGAATCACTGTCCTGCTAGCAGGGACTGTGAACAAAACTAGGAGAAAATACATATATGCACGTGGCACCTAATTTATTCTGTGGCCCTGAACTAGAGCTCTTAAAATTCCATTTTATGCTATATATTTCTTTCTAAAACGTTTGTTATGGGTTTTTTTTCACTGAACTGCATCCTTTGGGCTTCTATTAATATTGAATCTTTTTGAAGAAGGACATTACAACTGCTGTTGTCAAACTGGTAGGTTGCTGAATAACATACATAAATACTTCTCTATTCAACTTTCTCAAAATCCTGAAAACAAATGGTCTTAGTCAAGTATTTCCAGACCTACTTACTATCATGGAGCAGAACAAAAATTCTGAATTTTAATTACAGACCTAATGTAATTTGGATTCTTTGGTCAGCAGACCTGAAAAAGCCTTCAAGAGTCAAAAATAGGTTCCAGAGATAGACATAAGTGAAACAACTTCGTACATAAAACTCATTCTTTCCAAAAGTATGTCTACTTGTACTGTTAAAACTCAAAGTAATCAATTACAGTTAAATTTTTAAAATAACATCTATAGCCTTGTGGATAGTTAAAACTTCTAAAAATGTTGTGATAAAAATCAATGAATCTTAGAATTAAAAAAAGTAAGAGCTTTATGCTTGTTAGCTGTCTACAACAGTGAAGTTAACACATGATTATGCAGCTTGCACCCGTCATGAACATGACAGTGAGCTCTGAAGCTTATTATTCTAGGATACTGTAATACTAATTATGTCAAAAAAAGAGAAGACCGAGTAAAATAATTTTTGATATATGATGGCTGTTATAAATGTCACATACCATATATTTACAATTTATTCAGTGGCACAGTCAGCTCTTTGTTGGGAAATGAGTAATGATATGCTGTCCAATACTGCAGAAAGTTCACCAACTCTAGACAAGCTACTTTCAGAGAAGTATTTTTATTCATTTTTATAACATACCAAGTTCTCCCTCCTCAAGGCTCCCCTGTCTCCATTTAATACTGAACATAATAACTAAAAAATAAGCCACAAAGACTGAGCTTTCTTTTTAATTTTTAGTATTAGGATAATTATTAATGTGAGAAGTGAGATTGAGAAACTTTGAACACAATTATTTTCACAGTGGATCTTCAAAGACAAATTTCATTCAATTTTCAAAACATGTGCCATGGTCAGTGTAGAGTCCAGAATTCTAATTCAAGATTTATCTGAGTGATGTATTCTGAGCTGCCTACGTTTGAAAGCTCAAATAGTTGCTCATGAGGCAGAGATCTAAAAATGTTTATTTTCTAGCCAGCTGTAGCCAGCTGATAATTAGTGAAAAAATTGGCACACAAGACCTTTAAAAATTTTTGAGAAAATATAACATACATATTTTTTGAAAGTCATGTTTTTATTATAGACTAAATTACCAATATAGAGACTTGTACATACATATTACAAAACTAACATCAGGACATTTTTTGTATGAAAGATGAAGTTCTACAAGATTTAAAATCTCAGCCCTTACTGAGTAACAGCCAACTTTATTACCCAACAAAAACACCTATTTAAATATCATTCTGCTTAATCTTCTAGAGTCTAAATACACTGGTTATGGGATGGAGATTATTTTTGAAGGAATTAATAATACAAGGATATCTGCATTTGTTAACTACCTAATTCACCGCATGCACAGGATTCTGGTTTTGTACTGATCCTCTGCATAAAATTTCATTATTCTATAGTGCTCCAGAAATATTACCAATATTGTAATTACCAAGAATCTGAATTAAATACCAGTATAATATTTTTGAAACATCAGAAAGAATATAAGTACCTCTGAAGAATCAGTTGCAATACTGAGTGGCATTTCTACATCATGTAGCTCTTCTGGAAGATTCTCAAGACAACACAATGAATATTCAACCAAATTTTTTTCAAAGAAGGAATGCATTTCTGCTATGCGTAGAACAATTCCTGTGTCAGAAATCAAACCAAGGTGTCCATCTCTTGCTGAAAGTGATCCAGGTCCTGGGTTAAGAGCAGTTTTTAAAGAGATTTTAAAAATTACATCATTATTTGCCATTAAAATGTCAAATTACTACATATACGCTATATTCATAAATTTTGAAAGTATCATAAAATATGTAAATAGATTCAATATCACATAAATGCATTTCCAACAATTATACTGATTGCCCTTAAATATTACTAGCTTGTGCTATTTGTAATTTTATATATCAGTGATCAGATAATGAAACAAACTCTCTCTAGGCATTATAAAGTAGCATCAAATGGGAGGCATAATTTTGAGATGTAGGTACTTAAATTCAAAGTGTAAGCATCAGTATGTTCTCTAGAGGCCTAAGCACCCACTAGAATAAACACATATTTATTCAACACAGTCAAAAGAAGCTTTAAGAGCTCTTAAGACCCGAGTTTAGACAGCTAGAGGCTGAT
Organism: Passer domesticus; assembly: GCF_036417665.1. NCBI lineage: Eukaryota > Metazoa > Chordata > Aves > Passeriformes > Passeridae > Passer > Passer domesticus. The sequence goes on along the minus strand of NC_087478.1, from coordinate 43,759,902 downwards.
CAGCTGAGTTTCCCCCTAGGCTCCCCAACAGGTAACTAAAGCTGAGACTTACATGCACGTTTTGACACCTAATTCTAGATACCTTCCTTACAGTTCAGTGGTGAGCCAGAATACTTCCATTTGATGCTGCAGGGAGAAAACCCAGCCCTCACTGGAATTATTTTCAGAGATGCTAGGTTTCTCTCTAAACAACACCTGCATGTACAATGTTCTCACCTATTGGGTCATCACTTGTAAACCCAAAAGCTGGCCATCACATGTAGGTGCACAGTATTAAGGCCTTGCAATTAATGGATTCTTACTCTGTTTGAAAGGTCCTATCTACTACCATGTTCTACTTGCAGTGAAATAACCCAAGCTTGCAAATCACATCTGGGGTTTCAGTCAAAACACATTTAATAATGCTCAGCCTTCCAATTTACCCTACACTCAGGTCTCCAAAACAGAACCCCAAAATGAACAGATTTATTTATGATGTGACTTAAGCTTGATTTTTATATAACTAAAAATAAATAGAGATTATGAATTTTTTAGAAATACTTCAGATGTAGTAATGACAATTAAGTTTTGAGGGAGGCTCTCCTTGTATTGTGGAGGCTTATGGACAACTATGAAGAAAGGTAGAAATATATTCACTTGCAGCATGTGTAAACTGACATAAATCTGGATTGCCATGATTTTTTTTTTGCATTTATGTAATTTAAAGGAACTAAAAATTAGGCTTTTTTAGATGATAGCCTTTAAATCTGACACTGTTTGCCCCCAAGAACAGTATTTCATCTATAGCAGTTTTCCAGAAGGAAATAAAATTGCATACCAGATAGGTTTGTGTTATAAATTCTTTTCAAATGATTGTAGTAGCGAATCATGAGGACCCATGTTATTGTATCTTTCTTCTGGCTGGCCTTGGTGACAAGACTTTCTGTTACTTCACTTTGACTCTGATAGTCTCCTGTGATTTCTTTGTTTTCAGCAGAAGATACTTCGGGAGTTTCAGAGACAACATAGTATCCATCTGCAATCCAATAAGAGTTCAAGAACTCACATGAAGTGGTTGGAATTCAAAAGCTATTTCTCCATTGTGTTGGAACTGACTAATCTGTAACTAGAAGTATAACTTGTGAAACTGCCTATATTTTTCATACAAGAAAAATAGCCTTAAAATCAGTTGAAAATTGTTTCTCAGATCATGGGCAGGAATCTTACTAATCCTTACAAGAAATTCAAAAGGAGTAGAGAACAAGGTGCATTCTCTCTCTCTGAATATGAATATGCAACCATTATTTCTACACATTTAGTTATTTACTAAATGGAAACAACACAAGGAGTCATCAATCATAACTGAAACAGCTGAACTTCTCAGTTATGTTGACCCAAAATCAGAAGAGTTAGGTACTCTGAAGTATTCACAGTTAGTTTTAATCCTTCATCCATTTTAGATATTAAGCTCATTTTCAATGAAATACGCTCTTAACGGTGAAATAAAAAAAAAGATAATATCTTCTTTTGCGCTGCCTAAAAGTTATACTTATGCACACAGAATAAAAAAATTATCAGTACAGATCTCACTGTATCAGCGCTTACATTCAATACTGGTTTTCGCTGTTTTAGTACATGGCTCTTTCAAAAGCACAATTCTTGAGCTCTGTTTCTCACTCCAAATCAAACATTGTTATAGTGATTCCTAACAGTAAACTTTCAGACAATAATTATGAGTACTTCTACAAAATCTGAATGTCTCTATTATTCCTGACATTTCACTGTCAATGTCAAAATGGCCATATTTTCTTATCTATGAAAACTTAAATATGTTTTTTACCACGAGTTTTACAGAAAATATTTTGTGTGCTATGCTGAGAATTTACATTTGAATTTACATTTTTGTATTTTGGCCTACTATTGCTTTTCTACATTTTCTCTTCTTCTTTGTATTGGCTAACAGAACTATCAGGAGAAACACCTGTTGCATTTGCTAAAAGAAATAAATTATCTGTAATTATAAGCAAATGGAGCTAGTACAAAACAATCAGATGGAAAGTCTTAGCATACAACACTTGTTTTCATAAACCAATCAAAACACATATGTTTAAACACTGTACAGTATGCAGACATGGTTCAGCTTTGCCAGCACCTATCAGGCAGAGCAATTCAGTCTTTGTCAGTCACTTGGGATAATTGAAATTAAGTCACTGAACGGAAATTTTATCACTAAATTAATGGTTCCTCATTTAAAAATAAACATGAATATTTTTGCCTTAGTGTTTATATAACATCTAGCAGTCATTATCTCAGAATTCCTAGTTTCACTGCTGAGGTTTTTTTAAGATCAAAAACTTCCATTTCATCAACTAATTAGCTGAAAAATAAATGCAGAATTTTGAAATAAACCAGGCAAAGTCCTCCCAAGCTAGTGGAAGCATATCTAAATAATAATCCATTGGATTGGACAGACAGTGAAAATTCTACTGCCTTTGAATTTTAGAATACAGTACACAGGCAGAAAACTTTGCAAGAGTTTGTCAGTTTTGATGGGTTCTGTTGTCTGTGGTTTTCTTTTTATTTTGTTGGTTGGGTTGAGTTTTATGGCAGACGATGCAGGGAGAGAAGCTATTCAACACCAACATCTCTTTGCAAAATCAAGAGTAAAACTGAAACTCTCCAAGGGAAAGCTAATATACCTAGGGAAAAGCATCAGTTGTAAGTCAATGTTTGGAGGAAAAAAAAAAAAAAAGCAGTGATGACTTCATGACTGACAGGGAGGCAAATATCTACTTTATACATCTGTAATAAAGGACCATCTGCTTTTCCAAAATTATGGCAGTATGTGCACTCTGTCTTTCTGAGCCACAGTATGCAAACAATGAAATTTTCTTAACACATTGAACACATGCACTGGCTGATATTTAATGACCTATGAGGTCTCTACTTCATATTTTGCATTGCTATGCACAATGAGACTTTTTGCTTTTACTTTCCAAAACTAGTATATAGTTTTTCATAAATTAAAACTAGACATTAAATGTATTACTATATTACATGGCATATATTGCTCATTATTTATTTAATTTTCTGATATTACTAGGTATAAAGGAATACCAGATATGAAATCTCTGTATGAAGAACAAAGATCCATAGAAGCAAATTCTGGGATTTTTTGTTGCACTTCATCATTGATGTTCTGTTCTTTAACACTCTTCATTCCAATTAACAGCTGAGAAGCAAGCACAGCTTCACTGACCTAAAAATAACATTTGTTTTATTCAGGACTTATTCACTACAAAGTTTATATAGATTTCAATATATTAGAGCAGGAAGATGAGGACAAAAAATTAATTATTCAACATACTATATTTCTAAAAGTTAAGAAAATGTTCTATTTCTTTCTGATAAGGTACACATTATATCAAAATAAATCATCACTGCTGACAGCTTAATTACTGTATAGTGATTTCAAACCAGATATCCTCATCTGGATGCCACTGATGTCTGTCCACATGTCAAATACATGTGCACACATATCAGGTCATGTGCCATTTTATTTGCACTGAATCAAAGTTAAGGTAAACACAGTCATATCTGTCCAAGAGAGATTAAATGCATTACTCAGTGTCCATTTTAATTTTATTAAACAAGATCTACGCCAGAAACTTCAGGAAACCTTAACACTCTTGTTTGCATAGCCTTATTTGCTTGTATAAGGAGAATAAGATGAAATGTAAAAAAAATAAAATATTGCCTCTTCAGAATATTGCACCAACCTGTGAAGCTGCTCTTATTGCAATCCAGGCTTGTGCTTTGTAGACTTCTGATTTCATAGCTTCCTCAGAGGACTGAGCTACAGAAGAGGTCTAAAAATTATATACCAGAATCAGGATTCCAAATATATTAAAGTAAAATATATTCTAAACATAGAAGAAAGTCCTCCAACTTATAAAGTAATTGTTTTATTTGTAAGTTGTAAAAATTGGCATTGAATGTAAATGCATGCATTAATTGCTAAAATGAAAAAAAAATTCCAGAGCATACTAATTGGCTGCTCCTGGAAAAAGTTTTTTCAGAGCAGCTTATACTGTGGTCAGTACTGTATACAGTGTTGCTATCATATTCCCTTCTTTTAGAGTCTTAATTACCTCTTTTCTCTAATGTTACACAGTTTGCTTTCCATCTATGGCTCACAGGAACCTTCTATGTGGTTAAAGACACTTATATTTCTCATGCTGTTATTCATATTTGTATAGAAAATTTGAAATTTGATAAAGTTAGTCTTTTAAAAAACAGGTTTGAATGTTAAGTACATTTTCCAAGGTACAGATTAATTTATACATAATGGGAAATGAAAACACTGTTGGTTTCTTCCTATTTCATATAGAAAAATATTTTAAATATTATCATTCAATGCAATAAATGCAAACAAGATCAAATTCTATTATATGATTTCTTTTTGTGATTTTTCTAGGAGGACTTTTAGTATTAATATGATGTATAAGTCACTGCAAGTAATAATATGGCAAGGTGCACAATACATATTTCCTGTTTTGAAGAGGCCACTGCCCAAAAGACAGAAAACATACACTTGATTTGGAAGGCACTGAATTATCTGTCTCTGATTCATCCTCATTAGTTTCAGCAAAATAGAAATATGATAGTGCTATTTCAAGGTACGACCGTCTGATTAACCTGTAAGAAACAGCACACAGAATAATCAGCTTAACTATCAAAGTAAGCATTACAGTGATAAAATCTGTCTCCTGCATAGGACTAGCTAGATACCTCACCAAATAAATCATTCATCCAACCCCCATCATCTACTTTAAGTGCAACTTCTTTCAGAAATTCAGGAATTCAGAAATCCATGGGTTCCTTTTTTAAAGTCACACATCCTTATGGTGTGCTTAACAAATAACACCTTAATTTAATAGTACATGAAATATAGTATTCATTATTTGAAACTAATATTCCATAAATAAATTGCAAATTTTTAGTAAGAAAACCCTAATTCTGCAAGGGAATTGATCTTCCTGTACTGTTTGTCTTCCTTGCTCAAGTTAAGGCATTTATCCATTGCCCTGGTTTCCCTGAAACATAGGTAGCTGAATTTGGATATCAATCAAATTGTGTCCCCAGTCAAACTCTCCCAAGGATCAGCAAAGTTACCAAACAGTGACCAAACCAGACTTTTGTATCCTAACTGGGCTCAGATGCTAACCACCTTAGTTTTGAGTTCTGTACCAGAACATTTTCAGACCATGCTCACCTATTCCCACTCTCCTCTTTTCAGTGATTTTTACAGTAGTATTGTAAACTAAGCAAAAATAATAGAATCATAGAATAGTTTGGGTTGAAAGGGGCCTTTAAAGGTCATCTAGTCCCACTCCCCTACAAGCAGCAGGGACACCTTCAACCAGATCAAGTTGCTCAGAGAACCCTTCAACCTTATCTTGAATGTTTTGAGGGCATTTATCACCTCTCTGGGCAACCTATTCCAGTGAATCACAATTGAAAAAAAATTTCTTCCTAATATCTAGTCTGAATCTACCCTCTTTTGGTTTAAAAACATTACTCACTACAAGCACTATTAGAAACTATCTCCATCCTATAAGCCCCCCTTTAATTATTGAAAGGCTGCCAAAATGTCTCCCTGGAACCTTTTCTTCTCCAGGCTGAAAATTTCAATTTTCTCAGCCTTTTCTCACAGCAGAGGTTTTCCAGCCTCTCATAATTTTTGTGGACTCTGCTGGACCCACTCCAACAGGTTGATGTCTCTCCTGTGCTGAGAGCTCCAGAGCTAGTGCAGTACTCCAGGAGGGATTTCATCATATAAGAGCAGAGAGGCAGAATTATTCCCTTCAACCTGCTGAAGATCACTATACCTGGAGAATTTCTCCAACGTTTCTATTCCCTATAGGTTTATAATTGTCTTCTTATGCAGATTCCTCCTGGCTCTGCATATTTCTTCTAATCTCACTTATGAATTAACCTCCCCAAGCATAGCAACAAACTCCTGCTCACATCGTTACTATTCTCGGCAGATACATATTAGTACAATTTGTGTAAAGCAAAATACAAAAGTCAGAGTACTGCACAGCTAAAGACTGAGCAAAGTAGCTGAAAAGATGGCAAATTCTACACTTGGCTGGCAACAATTTAGTTAAATTTCTAGTCTTGCTAAGAAAAAAGGATGTGAGACATCAAGAAACAACTTTAATTAAATAATACCACAGATATCACAGGGCTTGTATAAATGTGAGCAGGATGTTAAATTCTCTAAAACAAGAAAGCCATGGTCCATTGATGTCACTGTACATTCTTTTAGAAAGATGGTAGCAAATTAAATGAGAGTGCAGCAAATTAAACTTGCAAAACTTCACCACAGTCCATTTCTGCACCATCTTCCATCATGCTGGCTGCTTGTTGAGGTTTATTACTGTGCTACTACTTCTACATTCAGAGTTCTGGTTCATTAACTTAAGTAAAAGAATACCCAAACAAGCAAGGTAAATTGCTGCCTTTACACTGTCTCTAACTAGATGTGGCACATTATTCATTTAGACTGGTCAAGAAACAAAAAAACTAAAGTCCAATGTATCAGAGCTGCTTGACAGAATTTATTGGCTGTCTTGGCTCAGCTCTTCAGGCATCTTCTAGGCTGATAACTAATGCCAAAGTCACTGTCCTGATATCTGTTACAAACACATTTCCTACGATCCTTCTGCCTCTGCTCTTCTGACTATTTCTGGCTGGTAACCTTTTCAAGCTGGATTTCTGTTATCTGGAAGGGGGCAGACCACAGCTCATCTTCTGAAATATGAATAAACCTCCTGTTTAATTGATAGCTCTGTTCTCAGTGTTGACAGATAGGGCACAAATTTGGAAATAGAACAGAAAGCTGTAATTTTTGTGTAGGATTAAAAAATGCTTTTAAATTTTCTTATCATTTATTTTAAATAAGAGAATAAATATCCAATAGCTCTTCTCTACTGAAATAAAACATAAAAGATACTCCATAATAGAAGTCCCAGACTAAATCTCAAAAAACTGTTTAAAAATTATATTCATGTACAATTTAAATTCTTTTCAAAGTTATATAGCTAGATTCTTACTCATATTTTTGACCATGTTGCTGGCTGAGCTTAACAGCTTCCAAGAGGGTTTCAACAGCTTGAGATGACTTGCTATTGCCTCTTTCAGTTATCTGGCGTTCTACCTTACCTTAGAAAGAAATACAGAAAGTAGATTTTCAATATGCTAATAACTTTTCTTCTGTAAGACCCACCCAATCTGTTTTTCCCTCCAGAAAAGTTAAACAACACAATACATGATCTATTCTCCTCCTGTTAAGCAAGATCTTCTCCAGTTTGCTTAAAAGGTAATGCACAATGCTTGTATAACAACTCTCTTCATAGAGTAGCTGAAATAACCGAACTTGGGAATCATAATGAGCCCTAACACTTCCTGATCCCAGCTAGCAGAGCATTGTATGTGAGGAGGTAATGAGCAGGCACAGGCCTGTTCTGTGCTCTGCTGCACACACTGTGTGACCCTCAGGCTCGTGTTGTGCTGGGCACATCCCACAGGACAAACGCAGCCAGCTTGCTGTAACAGAGGAGTCTGTTGGAAGCATCTTCTGTCATGGCAGTACCTTTCTGTGAAAGTGAAGCAAGAGGTTCTTATGTGAACATGCTTTTTGTCTGACAGTAGAAATAACGAATAGCATTGTTTTCTCTCAAGAACAGCTAAAAGATCAAAATGAGTAAACTTTTTTCACAGACAGGATTTGCATGTTGTGCTGTATCCTGATTGGTATCACATTCAATATTGCACAACTTGGAGTTCTCAGCCTCCGCAGTAACAGGAGATTATTTACACTGTCACATTTTTATTTTATAGTGTTAACTCCAAAAAATGGCATTTTAAGAGATACATTACGAGGTCTTCAATGTTTTTCTGGCTGGGATCCTCACAAACCAACACCTCCTGGTGCAAAACATAATTTCTTAATCTTGTTGGCCACACCCTTGGATCCCTGATAACATACAGACGAAAGTAGTTCTAATCCAGTTTTGAAATTATTTGTAGAATAATGCATCCTGAACTCCTCTGGTGTGGTACTAAATACAGGAGAGAGATCTGCATCTAGAGACACTGAGAAATGTCCAAACTTATTCTAGTTTTACAGTAAAATGTCTCCATTTTCAGAGACACCATGCATAACATTTCCTAGAATGGCACTTGGGATATACAAACAGAGGTTTATTTACCTATCTGAAAAAGAATTTCAATTTCCATATCTATTTTTTTTGTTGCAGCTGCTCTGCAAAGATTCAATGCTGATTCTAAATGCCTGAGAGCATGTAGCCATTGCAAGGGATGTCTTGCAGCTGTAGAAGCTAATTTTTCAGCTAATGTGTATCCTAAAGAAAAAAATGAAACAGTTATTTGTAAATTATTTAGCAGACAACCAATTTATGCAAAAATAAGCTAATTTCTGAGAAGAAATGCTGCTACATATTTACTGTTACAATCCAATTCTCAAAAATTCAAGTGATTGATGGATATAAATACAAAGCTAGTGTTTCACTATTCTGTGATGCCATTGAGGTTTACCTAGGCCACTCAAAAGAAGCCAAATCTACAGCAATCAACCCATTGATAAAATATGAGTGAAAATTTACTAAAATTTAAAAATAATGAGTTGTGTTTTTCTTACCAATTTTCATTTTGACTAGGGCTAGCAAGTTAATATATGGCAGGTAGATATTCTTCGTGGGTAAGACCAGGCAAGTCAATGTATTGTCTTCTCCTTGCCGTTCAATGGGTTCACCGCAATCAAAAATCTATGAAAAGAGCATGCTCAGTAAAATCAAGTTGCAGACAGCAAATTAAATAGCAGTTTGAGAAAGTAAGTTAGGTATTGCAAAACTGAAATGTCTTGAAAAGAGCACTAGAAAAGGATTCAAGATTCCTGAATTCCTTTACTTTAGTGTGTACTTGTCTTGCAGAAGAGTCTTGTAATGCAAACAAACAATTTTAATGAATTCCTGATTGAACTTAGTAATGTTAGGCTTTGGTTTTTAAAAGAAAACTCCCTAAAATCAGTCTTTTAGAAATAGATCTCACAAGTAACCAAAGCCCTGGAAAGAAACTGTCATTTCTACAAAGAAATCTGACATCCAGCAAAGGCCAGAAAAGAAAAAGAAATTAACATGTAGGGACCAGTCAAACCTTTCATTCATGGAGATAAGACAATGGGGAGACATTGTAAAGTGTCAAGTCACTTGAAGGTTAGCAAGTCTCACAGTTGGAAGTTTGAGTCTGAAGTGATTCATATGATTCTTTATTACTTAGGGAAATAAATATTTTGGTGGATTAAATTCCCATTTTAGAAAATATGAGGAAAGAGTTTGATCTAAAAACTTTCCTCTGTAACCTGTACCAAGTTCAGATAAAAACGCCTATTTTTGGATGAACCAGGTAATGAACCAGGTAAATGGTTTAGTGCTCTCACAAAGTTCATGTCTTTAGATTTATTTTTTTAATTACCTATTTAAATTTTTACATGGAAATTATTTCTTCATACCAATTATAACAATCCATCAACCTAAAATATCATGCTACTTTAAACAGATTGTCCTGATTCAAATTATTCTAAGACACAAAGCTAAGTTCTTAGATGCTTAAGACTTAGGAATTTAATGAGATCTGCATTCTCCCTGAGGTGTTGAGTATGAACATGTCCCTCATTGCAAATGGGAAAAATTAGTGTTCTGCATCTCTTTAGAAGTCAAACTACCTATTTCTTTTTTCACATCTGGATGCTTATTTTGCAACTATTCAATATTTTTAAATTCTGTGAAAACACCAGACTTCACATGTGAATATGCGTGATGAGTATGGATAAAGAGTTTGGTAAGATGAATTACTTCTTTACACTATTCTAATGTATTTAAAACTCAACTGATCAGCTACTAGGAATAGCCCCTCTTAATAACTGATATAAAGCTTCCAAGATGAATAATTAAGGCTGTTGGAAGGATTTGGAAATGCACTGACATATACTCACTGCTTTAATGGTAAACTCATGTGCCAAAACAAGCAAGTTAAAAGGTTCCACTGCAGAAGAGCAATGTTCTGAGTCCTCTGCTATTTGCAGTGGCAGTATGTCTGCCAGCAGAAGCATGCTTTTCACAAGAGTCAAAGAAGCTGGCAGGGAAATAAATGTATCTTCTTGGAGTAAACCGATGATATTCTGTTTGGACACAGACAACATAAACCAAAGTAGTTACTATATTCCTGTCTATTTATGAGGACAAAGCACACAAAGTGAAAAAAAATCAATATTAGAGGCACTATTTCAAACTTATTTAATGCTGCCATCAGCTGTTCCGACTACACAAAAAATTAATCAAAGAAAAGTGAACAGTTTTTCTTTTGTGTTCAAACCTGCAAAAGAAGTTTACTGTCTGCCACAGGACGTTTTTCTTGCAGGTCAAGAATAGCAGCTTGCAGCATCATTTCAGCCTGAGTCTCAACATCACCAAAGGCTTCTGCTTCTAATATTACTTCTTTTATCACACTTCTGCGCTCAGCCACATCATTTCCTAAAAGAAGAGAACATATGAATAGAAAAATACAATAGAAAATACTTCATTGTGTGTTCTACTTTTAAGTCTTTCTACACTAAAAAGTTACAGAAAATATGACATTATTCCACATTGCATGTGCACCATTTCATCAAATTTGTGTCAAATTTACTTTTAAAGGAAAGAAAAATCACTTAGTTTCTAAACTAAAAAGCAAGCCACCAACATAAATATTAAGGTATTTGAGACCTGTTCTAATTATCCAAAAATCTGATTTTTGTTAAAATTGCAAAATAGTAACAGCCTGCAGAGAAATTATCCAGAACTGATAAAGTAAGAGTTTGGCAACAGACTTAGACAGATTTTGGTACTTAAGTGAGCATCGGAGTTGTTCATAGAACCAAGGAATGAAAATCATTTTATTCATAACCAAACGTCAAAAGATGTATTTTGCAATGTCTCTCTTAATTTCTTTAAAAAATAACCTGGAACATTTTTAGGAGGTATGTAGGAATATTTCATTTATTGGAGATAAAGAAAACGAAAATATTTTGAGACTTTTAAAACCAGAAGCACTCAGCAACAGCACTTTTTAAAACGACCATACTTTGTAAATTACACTAGAACATTTGAAATTTTAGGCACAGTTATCCATAGGTAATGACTATTAAATGAAAATTAATATAATACTTTCTGGTTTCATGTTCTAGGAGAGAATGTGCTCATAAATATATTTTCCTTATTGGATTGGATGAATGTAATACAAATTGTTCAGTGGTAATACAGCCCCAGACTTAATGTTAGTATTTTTTAACTATGAATAATAATTGTGTCTGTATAGGCTCATTTGCCCATTATAATCCCAAAATCTAAAGCAAGAAAGGGTAGTACCTTTCATGTCACCAACACCATGTATCTGTGTCACGAGTGCAGTCACTAACATTGCTCGACACCTCAGCCACAAATGTACATTCATGTGCCCTTGGGCTGTTACACGGGCAGGGAGTGAAACAACTTCCATGGTGGAGTCCTATCAAATCCCAAAAGCAAGAAAAATGTTACTTTCTGAGTAACATACTTTGCTACAAACAAGGCAACAGGGCAGCACCAGTCTAAAATAAATTAAATTATTACAAATGTATTATAAATAATAGTAACATTTTAAATAGACATTTATTTGAAGGTTAGATACATATATTTTAATAACAGGAGGAAATTTATTTTTTAAATTTTAATAGATATTAAATATTTTTAGCATTGAATATTAAACCACTTTTTATGTGAGACTCCATAAATATATCTATATACTATATTTATTATGAAGAATAATTCTAAGAGTTTCGTTTATATTGCACTCAAACAGGAAGATTACAAAAACTTCTGAGCCACCTGAAAGTCTCATTTTAGAGCAGGATCAGTATCAGTTTCTGGTATCTCAATAATGACTACAAAGAAATTTCTAGTTTTTTATGTTTCTGTTGAGTGTAATGTAGTAGTACAAGTGTTTGTGAGAATTCTCAGCTCAGCTCCTTGTGCTGTCTTCATATATTCTAAAAACTCTTTCTATTGCTAAAATTCTACACTCCATGTTCTACTATTTGTTTCAGCAAGCAATCACTGGATAATGCACCACTTGCATTTAACTTATACGAAAAATCATCATGACTGATTTACATCTATACAAATGAGGAAAAAAAATATCTATAGCTCAGTTACTAGCTACAGGACCATCCTAAGAAAAGAGAGGAACAAGTGCAGAGAGACAGAAGCCCCTGATATGCAACACAAACCATGTTGCTTGTCTGTGTGAGTCAATTTGACTCACTGTGCTCTCAAGAGTGACTGAGTGGTGTGTGACCAACAGGCTTTCCAAAGCAGAGGTCAGAATCCCTGATACTGGACAACAGAAGTCAGCTGAAATTTTGCTCCATGTGGAGCACAGCAGTGATGTGAAATGGTCCATCTGGCTCTTTGAAAGCGAATTCAGTTTTCAATCAGAAAATGTAAAGCACCTTAACTGGATAATACAAGATTTTCAACTGATAGCCATTTTTTTCACTTCCTTTTTGTTTGAGGGGTTTTAAACAAAAGATTTTCAGTGCTGCCATTTCAGAGTAATAGAAATAAACACTGTAATTCCTAACCTCATGTAAATTATAATGATGATTACAGACACCTTGAGCACACCTTAAGCAAGCAGGTATCTGAAGCATGTCAAAGATAATTTTTTCCCCAGGTTAATGGTTACCACATAATACAAATGACTGCTATGTTCTAATATTATGAAAATCACTCAACACTTAATACAAAAAAGATTCATATACAGAGAAAGAGAAGTTTAAAACACATACCAAACACTCCCTTTCATCCTTTTCCTCTTGAACATGTGCCACATCCACACAAAAAACTTTTGCATCTTGGAGAAGTCGAATTGCAGAGAAAGCCAAAGCAACACTGTGGTATAAAGCAATATTATTTTTAAAATCCTAATTATATTTGCCACTTTAAGATTTTATTAGTATAGATACTTATTTTTTACTATGCCAGAGATGTAAATCACCAGTTACCAATTTTTTGCTTCAGTAAAACATGGTTACACTCAAACCATTTTCCGAATTTGTAGGCATTGCATTATGAAAGTGACAGAAGAGCACTAAGAAAATAAATTTTGCCAATAACAGACATAACCTGATAATATTTCACAGTTAGGGTGGTTAGGCATTGGAATAGGTTGCCCAGGTTCATGGTGGAGTCACCATGCCTGGAGGAGTTTAAGAGGCATCTGGGTGATACAATTTAGTGGTTTAGTGGTCACAGCGGTGATGCTGGGTTGATGGTTGGACTTGATGAGCTCAATGATTATTATTTGATCAATAGCATATAAGCTCAAATATATCATATTCTGTTGGAGCAATCAAAACAGAACTCCATTGTAATTTTCAGTTACACACAGAATCATAGAATCATTTTGGCTGGCAAAGACCTCTAAGATTGTCAAGTCCAGCTTTTAGATCTAGTCAAATCAGTAGATCAAGACCAACCACAGCATATCTGTCTTCAGAGATAACTTCTTAGAAATTATAAGATGTAAAAATACTAAAAATTACAAGATCTATTAGGAGAGCTCTATATTATCCACAACTAAGGTTAATACCTTTCTCCTTAAAACTTTTACAGGCTGTGCATTAATCCTCCTGTTAAATCCACATGGTCAAATACTCACAGAATTTTAGTAAACACCACTAAGGTGATGAGGCAAAACCTCCTCAGCAAGAAATCTCATGATATTGCATCTATTGTACTCCCCACCCCATAGCCCAAATTCTTTTCTGGAGTTCACTTTAAACAGCACCTTTGAAAGACAGACACCATTAGGACTGGTGTAACATTCAACCCTATGTGTCAAAAAATGATGGGCTTAGATCTCAAAATATTTTCAGGTTTCTTAAAATATGAACTACTGGGTTTTTCTTTTTTTGCTGTCTTTATAAGCACTCAGATATCCTCAGCTAATGTTCAATTTTCATCACATGTACAAAAATGTGTATCTACAGCAGCAGACTTTGTGAATACAATGATTTCATGATATGAAGACATCTGCAAAAGAAGAAGACCTTTCTCATACTAGGAATTGTTGTCCAGAGAACACACTATTCAAAATATATTGAGAATTGCCAAAATCAATATTTCTTTGTATTGGTTTATTTTTTTTTCTTTGTATTGGTTTCCAATTGCACATTTTCCTCTATGTCTGTAAATCTTTACTTTCCCACATCTCTAAAACATTTTTTGAGTTTGGTTTTGGGGGCTGTTTGTTTGGAATTTTTTTACAATTCTACATATTCTCTGATCACAGAAACATTTTTCTAGTAAGTGTAAGCTACCAAAGAGTATGCCTACCTCACTACTTGAAAGATGTTTTTCATCAGGTTAATTGTTAAAAATGTATAACCAAAGATCTTATCTATGCTGTTTTTTTACATACACTCTCTTTACATAAAGACTGGTTGTTATGAAGCATATTTAAATAATAGAAAATAATTATTAACACCTTAAAGTCCTTTTTACACCGCCAGAACAATGCAAAGATCTTTTAATGCAAGAGAGATTCAGGGTCTGTGTGAATTTACTGCATTTGAGATGTTTTAGACTAATGGTTGTGAAGGCAAAGATCTTGCACCAAGAATTCTGAACACGAGCTGAACTACTTCTAAGTTACACACATTAATCTGTCAACATATGTATAACCACAGGATGGATAACCTCCTGTTAAGATAAGAGAGCAGTTAAAGTCTTCCTGTCATTTCTGATTCTACCCTCCTTGTTGTTTTTGTGATGCAGACCTGGATGGATTACACCAATTCAGCACAAATAGACCCCAAAGTAACAACGAGAAACAAAGCCATTAATATCTTGGCTTTTACATTTCAGAATTCAATCCTCATGAATCTCCTTCATCATCCCTTTACCTCAGTTTTATTCAACAAAATGAAAACAGAATAAATCAATGTTGCATTGGATGATAAGTTTCTCTCTAAGAACAGAAAAGGTGAAACAGAATTTGCTTATAAAAGCAAACAGAAAAAAGGATAATGCAATGATGTACCCCAGCTGCTTTTTTTAAGAGTTCTCCCCTCAAACCAAGGCATCAAAGTTAAAATTACAGCAAAATCTAACTTCAAACATTGCTTGAGATGCTGTGGTTCACATCTCAAATACCTTGGAGAAGTTACAGCACCTAGGAGTATATACAGGTTATTAACAAATACTAAACTAAATTCCTCAGCACCACTGCCTTGAGTTAACTGCTCTTGTCAACATTTAGCAATATTGAAAATGAGGCTATTTTTACCTACATGCTTACACATACATTTCTTAACTAAAATACAGACCACAAGCCCAAAGATTCATATATGCCTTAAGTCACAATTTATTCACATAAGCAGAGAAGCACACATTTGGGTAATTAAAAACTTCACATTTATAGGACAGACACCATGAAAGTAGTCTGCTTGAGATCGATGGGATTAGTCCTATACATAAAGTTATTCTGAAGCATACATTTTTTTGCAAGACAGAAGCTTGTAATGCAGAAGCTTCCCTTGATGAAATTTTTGTGACCCTCTTCTGCTGTCAACAAGAGTGATGTATCTATACATTTCCCTTGACAAAATACACATCCTTTTATCAGCTGAATCAGAAAGTGACAAGATGATCAAAATAGGAAAGTACAGCTGACTATAACAATTTCACCACTAGGTCATTTCGCCAAAGGAGAAAAAAAAGATGAATTTCTGTAATATCATGCAAAGTTTGATTTCTAGGCTGGCAGGCAGGAAACATTCAGCTGTCTGAAGAAATGTTTCATTTGTATCTGAGGCAGACATATCAACAGCTTCCATGGCAGCGCAATAAAACTGCAAAATAGGTTAAAAAACCCCAAACCCTTCCTTTTTTTTTATGGGTTTTTCTTCCCTGATAGTGACCACTATCAATATATAAGACCCACTAAACAAACACCCATCAAAAATTGGAGAGTCACAAAAAGTGATCTATAAAATGCTTGACATCCATTGAAATTCTCGATA
Organism: Passer domesticus; assembly: GCF_036417665.1. Lineage (NCBI taxonomy): Eukaryota > Metazoa > Chordata > Aves > Passeriformes > Passeridae > Passer > Passer domesticus. Next base: position 43,743,734 of record NC_087478.1, on the reverse strand, counting down.
TTCTAAAAAGTTTTTTCAATCTGAGACAAGTTACAAGCCAACAGAGAAACTAGTTTCTATCTCTAGGATATAAACAGCATGGCAACATGAAGGGTCCTGCAGTGAAATGTCTTGCATATACTGGAACCACTTCGGAAGGGCGAGAATGTCTGAGAGAGGACTCTACAAATGAAGGTTTTACCAAGCCTAATATCAAGCTAAGATTACACACAGGATGTTTCAGAAGTGTGAATTCTGCTCCTTGATGACCAGTACAGTGACTTTATAAAATTCAGGACACTCAAAAGTATGATGAGGTGACTGTCAGCGACTGGTGGATTTCTCCTTGACAATTTACTGTAAATTAATCTAATTCTAAAAGCACTGAAATGGATTAATATTTCATGTTGAGAAACGTCCATAAATAACCTACAAGTTCTTACTTTGCATCTTCCCTAATGGCATTATTGCTAAATTATTACAGTCCTAATATCTGAATTTTTGGCAACTGCTTTCTTTTAAATAACATACACAAACCCTGGGGGAAAGACCATGCTGCAGACTGTTACTGTTTTCAGCACAGTAAGGCTGTACAGCCCTGTGAAGCTCCTGTCCTTGTTGGTTATTTTTACTGCTGTACCATAACAATGCAAAAGAATTGTGCTATTTAAAAGGTATTGATTTTGAGAGTGTTCAGCTAAGAGAGCTGAGAGAAGGAAGATGGCTTGTTTTGTCACAGAATAAACATCTTTTTTAATTGGGTAAAAAAATCCCATTGAGATTGATTTATCTATTGGCCTGATGAGTCACTATCACTTCATCAGCAATCTTCACCACTATTTCAACAATAAAGAAGGGGGTTGGGTTTTTTTGTTTTTGTTTTTGATTTTTTTTTTTTTTTTTTTTTTTTTGTTGTTGTTGTTGTTGTTGTTGTTTTTTTACGCTTACTGTGCCATTTCTTATTTTAGGAATTCTGGTGTGTTTAGTTAGATTAGACCTAACAAACATGACAAATACTGATTACATTGTACCAAATCTCAATCTAATCTGGCACGTGATGGTGCTACACCTGAGGATGCTCCATCTGTAGTTCGCAATTTGTATGCTTAAAGATTTTCCATCTAATAAAAGATGAGATAAAAAGAGCTTCACATTGATAAAATTATCATGCATTGTTAAACTAACATCCTTCTTACACAAATTAATGTAAAATTACAGGTATGCTAAACAGACAAATCCTCCTAGGTAAAAGACCAAAACAATGCTTGGAATTTAACATCTACAAAGAGTTAATATATTTCTGTAGGTCCAGTATATTCCAAGAATGTTAAAATTGTAACTTCATTAAATTCTCCAAAAGAAATCAGAATCTCAAAAAAAATAACAGAATTTGGGAATATTAATTTAGAGAAAATAAGCAGACATACAGATACATGGAGATAATTCAGCCACAGAGATAATAGAACAGTATTTTAGACTCTATGACTAACAACATACTGCTGCTGAAATCTGTTCTGTTTATGTCTACTTCAATGCTTTTTAATCATTGTAATTTAAAAAATAAAATTTTGATGTTTTAATTTGAAACCAATAAGTATATCAAGAAGAAACGTTCCTTTAGGACATAAACACAGGGCATTCTAGAACAAAGTAGAATTCAGTAGTCCTGAGATACAATTAGTGCTCTGCTGTGCAATTTAAATTGATAAGAACTCGCATGATCTAACATATCCAGACTTTAACCAAAGCTATGAAGATTGCAACTTCTCTTTGGTTTTATGCAACTCTTTATCACAAAACCATCTCACAGAGAAACTGCAACTGATTCTCTGGGCCAATTGAATCTCTGGCCCTTTAAATCATCATTTAAAAAGCAAAAGAAAGCAATAATAAAAAAATTAAATACCTGTGTAACTTACATTTGTAAATATACTAATGGAGTTGTTACAGATAACTACTAAGATTTACTATATTGATGTAGTAATAAAGAATTTATTTTTTTAATCACTGGTGGTGAATGCTGTGCAAAGTAAGGTTGTTCATAGCATTACTTACCTGAGAGGTGATTGATGCCTTTGCTGAGAAATAGAAGCAAGTTCAAGTTTGGCCTCAATAAGAGCCTCTAAATCTTCCACAGAATACCGAGATATGTCCCCATCATATTTTTCTTGTATGTCCTGTACAAGATAGCTAAGACTTTCTTCAGCTTCTGTCAATAAAATCCCCTAAAGAACACAGGGTTGTATGATTTCAAAAACTAAAGAAAAAAAATTTTCTTTAGAAATATTTTTTTTTTCAGTATAGCCTGCTATCACTGCATCCTAAAATAAATCAACTTAAGTGCAATAGGCTTTTTCTATAAATGGGGGTGGGGTGGCAATTCTGTTTTTGTCAGGCATTCAGAATCATGGTGTTTAAACCAGCAACATCTTAACAATGTTGCCATGCATGCTTAGATACATACATTAAGGCTTAGCAATGCTATTCATTAATTTCCCATTCTTTATCTAATAGCTATACTTGATAATCTTATACTGTACTTCTCACTATGCTTAGTAATTTTAAACAACAAACACAACATTAAAAACAACTTAAAGATGACAAAAGAAGTATTACATTTTTTATTAGATATATTTTGATATCCTTGTGTGCAGTATGTATCCTCAAAGTTCAACTATAATTTACAGTCTTTCTGATCAAAAAATCTGTCGGAAGCTGTAAAAAACACATTTAAAAAGAAGCTAATTTTAAATTAAATCTCAACTGTGGAGCTTTCAGCAGAATTAAAAATTTATTTAAAGGTTTGTATCATCCAATACATTACTTTGATTAAAATTCAGAGCTCAACTTAAAAAGTATCACCAAAAAACCCAAACCATAAAAAACTCCTCCAAAAGAATAGAATAGTTAAAGAAAAAAAAAAAGAGTAAGAAATACATTATGCCTCTTAAATGAGCCTCATTCAATTCAAATGAACATTTCTATTTTAGTTATTTTCAAGTTGCTATTTGCAAATTATAATCAAACATTCAAGTTTCTAGTGTATGACCTATACCAACTGCCACATAAAATCATCCTTCCTTCTCCAGACATACTTTTTGTATTTGGTTGTTTGTAACAATGGCCAAATGTAGATACTTCCAAAATGGAATGCCCCTGTGAATATGTCAGCCCTTAATTTTGGTCTTTTTGTGACGTGAAACTGATAAGCATAAAGTTTACAATTAAACAAAACAAAATCCAACTAAACAAACCCCCTTCAAACAAAGCTAATAAGCTGTGGTATGTTTTCTTCAAAATAAAGTACCAGAAAGAACTACATGAAAAATTTGAAATACTGCACATATGAAAATGGTAGAGAATGGGTTTTTATTTATATAGCATATTGCCCCATCAAAGAGTCTCTGACATGCTCTACAGATGGAACCCTCTGAAAGGAGATGATTTTATCTTGAAATCCCACTGTCTTTACCCTTTACGCTGAAATAGTAATACTGAGATCTGATTGTGGAAATATGTCACATCATTTGAAAAATTATTGTACCAAAAATGAAAAATGATTGCACCAAATAGTCAACACTTCCTGCACAGCTAGTAAGACTACAGTCAAATTAGAAAGAGAAATATTAGTCTCCTTTTTCAGACCATCCTCTCATCATAATTTCTGTTACATTGAAGGCATTAACACTATTTTTTGGATCAATCTGCATTTTCTTAATCCTTTTCTCCTAAAAATCAAAATTACCTTCAGCATGGCCATATTTAATTCATCTTTATGGTCAACAAGATGCACCGATCTGTCTCTTTGTTCCTGTTGTCTTGAATCCTGATCAGCATCAACTGTCAAAAGCATGGCAGATAAAATTTCAGATAACAGATGCAGGACCAAAGCATTCTCAGTAATTTGAAGAACATAGTCCTTTTCTTTCTACTTACAACTGGGACTTTCAACATCAAAATAAGTAATAATGGAAAAAATTAATAATAATAGTAATAGAAGAATAATAAAAGAGCCTTAACAAGTCTTACTGCTTATTTCAATAATGACTGATTTTTTTCAGCAACATCTAAAATTAATATTGTTCATAATATGATGTCTTAACTCATATGCAGTTAAAAGTGAAAAAAAATGCTTGAAACAATATAAATAAACTTTTCCACCATCCTTATAATTACCTTTTAGATTTGATGCTGTAGTTTTGCTTGGCTCTGGCAAGCTGTTGTTGTCAACAGAATATACATTTTTTTCAACTTTTTCAGGTATATTATTTATTGTGGCAGAAAGACAAATGATGAGATGCATTTTGGCTAAGGTTAATTTATTCATAATTTGTTGGTTGCACAGTGGCGCCACTGTTAAAGACAGACTCCAATTAAGTGTATCTTCCAGTACCTACAAGAAGGTTAACAGTTATTTGAAATGACACATTTTACATTTTTCTTGTTCAAGACATATTCTGTTTCTATTAATAGTGACACAAATCAACAATTAACATGATAATATTAGTAATATTCTCATTTATTATGAATGAGTTGGGTTTTTTTCCAAACTTCACCCCTCAGTAGGACTTGCTACAACCTCAGAGATTGGTTTTCAAGCAGAAGGTGCATCTACGAAGTTATAGCTATTATCACTGCAAGTTCTAGTTTTCTGCATTGTAGGTGAATCTGTAGTTCAAAAATCTCAACTCAAAGAAAAGTCTGCTGTTAGGGAAAAAAAATTCTTGTATCACATCATCATTCTAGCATATTTCATAGACTGTTATTCATTATAGCATCCTTGTTTTATCATGAGTTTAATAGTCTCACTTTAGATTAATAAATTTAGAAGTTGAGTCTACACAGATTTGCAAGATCATGAGACCAGTAACAGCGCCACATATACTGTGAAGTGTTCAAATCAAAAGCTCAAGATAATGCACAACTTCAAAACAAATCAGAAACTAGTGAGATCAAAAGCTGTCAAGATACAATTCTCATTTCCATCCTGTAATACCAACTGTTGTAGGAGACACACAAGCTTACTGTAAAAAAGAGAGAAAAGTGGAGGGGGAAAAGGTAGGGATTGTAATTTACCAATTTGTTTTAATGGTACAACTTTTTCACATTCTGCTAACATTTACCCCTACCAGCTCAATGGATCTGTGAGAAGGTTAATAAATGGAGATTATTAAAACTGAAAAACACAAAAGAAGTTAGTGATGAGTAGGTGATTTTAAATAAAATGAGAAAATTACTGTTTTGACACTGGTTTATAGAGCCACCATTTTAATTTTCCACCCCCTCCACCCAGAAATGGACTTCAATCCCCATCTGAATTAGGACAAATCTATGACAACAACTCTGATTGACATAAATTATAACATTAAAAGCCTGACACTCTCAGTATTTCAGCAGGATAAGCACCTGACCTTCCATATCACAACAAAGCCTGAATACTTCCATTAGTGTGTTTTGCACAGAAAAGCCACAGATTTGTACACACTAAATTTCCCATCTGAAAAATGGTGAAAATGGTAGTTGCCCTTCCTTTGAGAGATCAGCCACAAAATTGAAAATTTAGGAAACAGTAATCCATTGAGCATAATATGTCTTCTATTTACTGGGTTTTTTTTAATAATAACAAGGATATTTTCTCTTAAGACAGTTTACTTCTTCAGGGTTTTTTTACCTGCAAATTTGTATCAGTCATGACAGATTTTGAGGAATCAAATTTCTGTGAGGCCTGTGAAATGGAAAAAAACAAAAGTAATGTGTTACAACATGAGTGTAAAACCAATGAGTTAATAGAGGTGGGAGGAGGGAAATTTCCCTTCAAATCAGCTCATTAAACTCAATTTGTTCTCCTTCACTTTTTGTAACACAGGGTAAAGGAAGCAAACATGAAGTTTGTCCAATGCTTGACAACCCTTTTGGTGATGAAATCTTTCCTACTGTTTCTGCTGAATTTCACCTGGTGCTCTGTCCAGAAATCTTTTGTCATGTCACCTACCCAAAAGCACCACTCAGACAAGGGAGACATTGATTACATTCATCCAGGATTAAATCATTAGGTTATTTTGACAAGGAAAGGCTGGTCATGGGAGAGGCTTACCCAACAGCCAGGTCTGCCTGCACAGGTATGCTCACAGTAAGACAAGAGTCCAGGTCAACTGTTAACAGCTTCCCACCCTTGTAGCACATCAGTGACCAGATAGAGGGGAAATCAAACTGACCTGGGGTGATGTGAGCTCATGGATCTGTGGGCAGCAAGAGCCATTATGGCCCAGCATCTCCGGAAGCTGCCCTCACCCTCCCCAGGGCCCCAGACCCCATGTCAGCTTTATCCATACTTTTCATGCCTGCATATGAAATCACACATTGTTTTTTCTACAGTAGTCTCTGCAGTACTCAGTGTATAAAACACAGGTTTCAAAATTGATTTTTGTTCCTGCTGTTTAGTGAGAGATTTTAATGCCATTCAAACCTACTGTTTGATTAATGTATTGAAAGAAACTTAGGAATTTCTTAACAACTTGCAGATATGGAGTATGTGCAGTTTCATGAAGAAAATGGATTGTTACAGCTCAATGTCATACTTTTATGGTGTTTACCTGCATTTGTTCATTATATCTGTATCCTGCTGGTATTTTCCATGGAATTCTCTCTCCCAAAATAAGTAAAGATAGCTCATGAAAGGCCTCCGTAAAAAATCCTATATCTGTAAGTACTTTAATCTATCAAAAAATAACAAAGCCTTTGATTTGAATGTTATTCATTATTCTTTTTGCTCAAAATCAAATATATTTAAAGGTAATTTTCAAATAGACTTGGCTACCAGAATAGTACATTGATGGAGAATTATCTTCAATGGAAAATCTTTTACATATTACAGTGAATAATTTCAAAAATGTGTCTTTCACTTTCAAAAATAAATTCTTTTAAAACTTCCTCCTGACAAAGGGAAATAACCTGCTTCATCTGGTAAGAGTTCTGACTGCTTGTCCAAGATCAGCCCCTCAAAATCTGTTTCATAGATTTTACTCATCTCAGTCTTGTAGTACTCAGCTACTCTACCTAACCCATATCAACATTTCCTGAAAACATCTAAAACCAGTATCACTTTGACACTTAATACTCTTAAAAACTCTTGATAATTAGATGCCTTGAAAAAACCCTAAACATCAGTGAACATCAGTGAAATGACAAAAATCTGTTCCTAGATTTCATGGAACCCTGTTCTACCATTATAGTAAGAACATATCCAGCAGTAAACATCTGGGGGAAAAAAACCATTCATGTTCTGCACTGAAAAAAACATTTAAAAGAAAAGTGGAACAAGATAGAAAATACCAAGTGAGAAGTCTGGACCAAAGAAGAAAAACCTCCTCTTCATTAAATAGAGAGGAGAAAGAATTTGTGGAAGCACTCAACAGCCTATGTAGAAAATTAACAGTGTACTGTGTAAATATCTCTGCATGCTACTAAAATTGAGAATATAAATAATAATTGCATTTACACAGTACCCTTACCATCTGCTGTGCTAAGAAACACTAAGCAACAGCTGAAGTTTAAAGTATTACTTTTCATAGTATAAATATATGACTATTAAATTGACTACGTTAAACAAAGAATTGAAAAGCTTACTTGAAATACAATGTGTTTTGAGAAAGAGAAAGTTTATTTTATTACCTTGAGGATTCTTCCTTCAATAGATTTAGTTGGGTCCTTACAAATCTCAGATACAATATACTGGTATAATGTGAACAGAGGTAAAATCTGTAGCAAAATAGTAGGGCATGCAGCTATAAACATCATACAGGGTACAGTTATGGAAATACACATTGCAATTACATATCAAAAGTATATAGATAATGTAAGATTACATCACACACCATCAATATTTCTCTTACACTTTCTGAAATATTAATGTGTTAAAAAGTTTTTCAGCTCACTAAAGCTAACCCCTGATACTACCTTATTTCTGATTCACAATGTAGAAAGTGAAGTTTGTTCAAATTATTCTGTGTTCAAGGTGGGGTATTTTTACTACATCATTACTGTAAACCTACCAGAAATAGGTTGATACAAGGGATTTCTAAAACTGTCTGCATTTTGATACCATATTTTTTCAATACAATTAACAGAAGAATAGAATTCTGTAAGCTTTTTAAAATAAACACAATGAAGTCCTGCAAATAAGTGAAATTATACCATTTGTAAAATAAAGTTGATGGTGATGAGACTTACTGACAAATTTATTTACATTCATTTTAAATTTAATTTTTTGTAGGGACATCTAACAAAAAGAACATTTTAAAACGGAGCTCTATTAAAGTATAGAGACATTGTATATCCTTCCAGTATCTGAAGGGGGCCTACAGGGAAGCTGGAGAGGGATTCTTCATCAGGAACTGTAGTGATAGGACAAGGAGTAATGGGTACAAAGTGAAAGAGGGGAAATTGAGGTTAGACATGAGGAGGGAGCTCTTTACTGCAAGGGTAGTAGACACTGGAGCAGGTTACCTGTGAACTTGTGGATGCCCCAGCCATGCAGGGATTCAAGGGCAGGCTGGATGAGGTGCTGAGGAACCTGGTCTAGTGGGAAGCATCCCTGCCCTCAGCATGGGAGGTTGAAACTATATGATGATCTTTAAATGTCCCTTCCTAAACATTCTATGGTTCTATGATTTATTGTTATACAATATTTCTGAAAAAGCAGATTCTTTCCTAACAGATTTATGTGTTTATTGAAAATGAAAGAACTTTGAAAATTTAATTACTGTTCAGCTTTTACATTTTTCTTCACTTTAAAATGTCCCCGAGCTTAGAAAATGCTAACAGCATTGTTAGATTTTTGTCAAATTCACTTAAAGTTTTCACAATGTAGTTTAATACTTCTGAATTTGGATTACAAATGCTTGAGGCAAATGTTTTAATTGTAACCATACAGTTTCCTATTGATATTTGAAGTAGTTCAACAAAATTAGTCTTTGAAGTTTTATTTTTAATAAAACTTGAATCTTGATGCATTTTGATTTAAGTGTCAAATCAACTTAGCACCCACCATCCAAAACATTCCCACACAATAAGCATTCAGGGGAAATGAAGCTCTCATTCAGCTAAAAATGCAATTGCTTTGACGATGATCCATGAACTGGATCTATATTCTGCTGGCAAAAGTGCAGAAAGAATCAAAGATGTGCATGGCCATGTGAAGCAAGCAGTCAAATTAAGTGCCTCTGCCTCCAGGTAATTGTCTGCTCCTGGATTTTACTGGAGGACAGCCAGGACAGTTACACAAAGCCAAATAACAAAGTGAACTCCAGTAATGCAGGATGGGGAAAAGCAACAATGGCAGTTAGTCTGAAGTTCCAAAAGAAATCAATCCAATAAATGGTTTGCTGACAAAAAAAAAAGTATAGCACCTTTCTGCCTCCTCCTGTCTAACTCCTCTTCCATTCCTACCTCCTAACCCTTGTTTCTCCTTGCTGCCAGCCCTGCAATCTATTCTCTTCCCTGGCACTGGCTCTGCCACTTGCAGGACCTTGTCATAAGTGGATTAAACTCATCAAAGCAGGAAAAATCTATCTACTTTTTCAATGGAGAGTTTTCTGTCATGCTTGATTTACAGAGGTAGAAAATAATCCCCTGACAGGAAATTCTGTTGGTGCATACAGGATCAAATTAGAAAAGAGAGAGTATTGCACCTTTTTCAGCAGTAGTAATCAATTCATCTGTTTATTCTAATGTACAGCACTGCACCTTTGAAGGAAGCTGGATTAAAGTAGAAATGGTCAGACATTAAATAGAGGAAATAGGAATATGACCAGCATAGGAGGGAAATTATAAAAACATTTCATACAGAGGAATAAGAGAACAATGGAAGGAGAAAGGCAGAAGGGACTTTTATCTACTGGAAGCTGAAGTATTGAAAGCACTCTGGACATACTACATTTAAAGTATTTTTCGATATAATGTATTTTAAGTAGCATATAATAGAAAATTTCCTCTAAAATGCCTAAGCTAAATGAACCATGTGTTGTCATGTTCCAGAATAAAAAAAATTTCCTAATTTTTTTCAAAAACTTGTATGCAGCAAGCTATACCTTGTTTTAAGTGCCACATAGCCTAGCCATAGGGATATTTTGCTACAAGTTCTTAGGTTATCTCGTAAGTACACCCACACAAGAAAGTAAGACTAGGTGTCTTAAAAATAATTTCCAGATCATAAAAACAATACTTACTATTAAATTTTGTTTTGCACAATGTAGTTCAAACATAATAAAATTCAGACTTGCAACTACAGTAGAGATATCAGCTCTGTAGCGATCAGAGAACAGGTCAATACCAGGAATAAGAATATTTGCTTCATATTGTGCAAAGTCATAGTCAGATGCTGGATGTGGAAGGGAAGCTCTAAACAGGGTCTGAAAGTAATAACAATTAATTATTTGTGAAAAGGTGTACAGGTATTAGTAATGCAGTACCATAAACTCCAAGTCATAAATGACTTCATAAACACAACTCCATCAACGCCTTAATTATTCAGCTGATTACAGCCACAATATTGGATACATTTTAGAGAAAATATTTTATGTGTGAAGCTGATGGAGAAATAAATAAGCTGTACATAGTCTAAGGACAGTATGCCTCCCATTGTTTCTGGGAGAGTTGCTGACTTTAGGGCCAGTTAAAAGCTAGTTCCACCTTTAACTAGGTCAGCTAGCACAGCCTAAATCATATAACTAAAAACTAATATGAAATTCAAGGAAATAATTTAAATGTTCTCTTAAAAAGAGAAGAATGCTAACATTGTATCTGATGTTGGATATTCCTTCCCAATTGTGTTTATCTTGGTATAATTAGCAATGGTGTGCTAGAGAAATATGCATTTACACTCAGATCGGAGATATTAACAAGCCTAAAGCCGACACCAGAGGTGGAATTTAAACAAGGTTATAAAAGCTTTCCATTTCAAAGAACAAATTATGGCTTGAACTTCTTGCAGTGTAGTGACAGTAACTGATTATATTTTTCAAGACAATCACCCTGCAAGCTGCTTCTATCCCAATTAATATCAGACCCACTTCAGTCAAGTCACAATTATTTCTACTGTTATACAACTGGAACAAAATGCTTGCTACCGTTTCTGTCAAAAGGAGGAATCACCATTATGCAGCTTTGTAATTGTTCAGCAATTACAGTGCTAGAAACAAGTCAAAATTTTCCTTTACCTTTGTTTCTTCAACTTGTTCCCCCTTTGCTGAACTTAACAAGTTTTCCAATGTGGTCTAGGACAGGTCTTAGAGTCAAAATCATGACACAAGATATCAGACAGTGTAATTGCTTTGTTTTGGAAGAAGCCAGATAACTTCCTGAAGCTGCACTGGGATGAGTAATCATTGATCGCAGTAGAGTATAACTTGCAGTTCTTTTTCCTGTGATACTTTTGACACTGACATCTTAACTTCCATTTAAAAGCAAACTGAAACATTGTTGGCTTTTTTTCTCTATAGGTCTTTTTTTCTGAAAGTCTGCAAACTTAATTTTAATGATCTTATTTTCTTTGTGAGACGGGATCATTTTTAATATCCTCTGGTTTTAGAGCAAACTTGTTATAGAGTTCAGATTTTAGTATTACAAACTAATATTTTTCAGTGCAAAAAAATATTCAAAAATTTCTTTTTTTCTAAAGAGTCTGTGCTCTTTGTTGAAAATTTAAGACAATCTGTGAAGACTCTACAGATCTAACAACAGCACTCTGCTGTTGTTGATGCCATCCAGCTCTTCCTGAGCAGAATACTTCAAGAGAAGAAAAATATATTTGACTATCAAATGTTTTAGTCATCTTCCCTTTTCAGTACTTTTTCTATGAGACACTCTAGCCTCCTATTGAAATGATAATTTTTAGGCTATAATACAAAAATAATGTTAAAAAACAAAGAATAGAAACATTGTATCTAATATGCATAAATTGTCAACTACGTCTGATCTCCATTCTTCCTTTATAACCAAAACAAAAAAAGAATTATTTTAACAGAGGGTCATTTTAGAAGCAATTTGTTAACTTCATAAATATGAACTGAAATTGCATTCTTACCTTAAAAAGTATTGCAGAAAAATAGCAGTATTTTGTTCTTGATCTCATTGTTGATGTTGTAATATACCTAAAGCACAACAAATAAAGAAATATGAATGCACCCATCAATATAAATTATTTAAATCCTTAGGTTTTTAGTCTAATGTGATAATAATACTAACACAATCTAGATGTTTTTCCTACTGGAAAACAACTGCATGTTTTTAAATAGGTGTTCATTCATACCATGCAAAGACATTTTTGACCAAGGATAAACCTAGACAAAGGCAGTTGTCTAGATTATCTTCAAAAGAAACACAGGCAATCTGAGTGCAAACTTCATCTCATAGAAAAGTAAAAAGATAAAGCAGATTAAGCAACTTGCACTTTAAAGTATTTCTTTCCACAAAGGAAGCCTAAGGTAACTAACATATGGAGCTTAACACGGCAGGTGTCTAGCTAAACATAATGATCCCTACACAGTACCTCACCAGAGCCTTAAACCATCCTGGTAGCAGGATCATCCTATTATTAACAATCCTAGAAATCTTTAGTTCAATATTAGAATCCTTTAATCTGCCTTTTACAGCCTATGACTAAGTTGCTATAGAAAGAGCAACTCAAGAGAAATATGTTTAACAGTCCAAGTCAGGTCTAAACACAAAAGAACCACCAGCTCTCTCCAAATCCTGCCAGGATTTGGAATGGATGTATTTAGCAGCAAAGGGATAGTATCTAGTGCAGCAAACAGGTGCCACAAACACCTATAAAAGCAGCTGGGGACTTGGTCTCACCTAATTGGACCCAAGACTGAACCACAGCTCTGAATTAGAAGAGATGTCATTTGTAATGAAGTTAAACTCACTCCTTTTCCTTTTGGGTGCTAATTCTAAGTATGGAAAAGCCACTTCATCCTGAAATACCCATACTAGTATTTGCAAAGCTACCTTGGCTTACAGATATTTTACAGTGCTATTAATACAACCTGCTTCACAGGTAAGGCAATTTACTTAAGGATGAAACTCTGCCCTTTCATGGTTATAGTGTTTCCAAGGTCATTTAATGCTGTCTTGGATACCTCTAGATTTATATTTTGTACATACATTGAGGAACAGCTCAGAATTACATTCACAGTGTTTTACCAGCAGTCAAGGACTACTGGATGGAAATATTTATTGATGGTAGATTTTTATACAGCAATTTAAATTTCATTTAGTTCTAATTCACCAGAAAACTAGTAATTGAGGCAGTAAATCTGACCTCAAGATACATTAATATTTAATATGTGCAGTAACTTGGGAAATATGATATTTTGATTGAAAATCAATATGATTGTAAAATCCTTGCACTTATGACTTTTTATCATTTTGTTTTCTTTTAATGATCTCTCCATATAACATACAGCTGCATTTATGATCAAAGATGAGCACTCTAGAAAGGAGAAAAAACAATATTCTCCAAAGAAGCAAATTTCTCCCTGAAAGGAAAAATTACTCTGCTTTTGATGAGTCCTTTTTATAATGGCTCATTATTGGTTTTTAATTAATTTGAAGTTGCCTCATATCTTGGATGAGCAATTTGTTTAAAATACTACAGAAATACATATATGGGTAAGACACTTACTGAGCTATCTTAGCCACTAGGACAGCTGCATGTAAACATCCCCAGGCTCCAGCCTGAGAAAGAAATTTCTGACTCATATCAGTTGATCTTCCAACTGCAAAGCGGTCTGTAGCA